>NC_046971.1:22335473-22635473 GCF_009769545.1 Cyclopterus lumpus
ATGCATTACTAAATCCAGGAATATGTTATTAATACCTGCTTTTAACCGTTTGAGCTAGAGTTACATTACATTACATTAATACACTGGTATCACTGATTTTACAGATACTTACTTCTTATTTAGTACTCTTACCTGTTTGAAACAGTATTTTCTGCTGATGTCTCATCAGTGTGCATTATGTTGTGCATATTGTGTCCAGCCTCTGTACTTTAGTGTGCTTCATATTGACGTGTTCACTTTCCAGCAGGAGGAGGATGTAAGAGACGCCTCTCTCATTTCTCCTCTCTCCTCTCTCTCTTCTCTCCTTTCTCCTCTATCCTTTCTCCTCTCTCCTTTCTTCTCTCTCTCCTCTATCCTTTCTCCTCTCTCCTTTCTTCTCTCTCTCTTCTCCTCTCTCCTCTATCCTTTCTCCTCTCTCTCCTCTCTCCTTTCTCCTCTCTCTCCTCTCCTTTCTCCTCTACCCAGCGAGAGATGTTGCCGATGACGAATCATTTGGCCTGCTGCAAGCGGCGGTGAGCCTTTCCTCCTGCACCTCCATCACGTGGACACGCTGGGCCCAATCAGTGGCATTGTGAGTGCTGTGAGAACCTGGAGAATTAGAATTATCTTCCACGCTCTCAAATAAAATGGTGGGATTGTTTTTTAATTTTTTTATCCTTATTATTTTTATATGTTCAAGCAGATTGTGTGTATGTCTCTATCCATCTCTCTTTATTTCCAGATGAAGGATTCTCATCAACTGGATCTTCTGAAGAAATACCTGGAGAAGGAGAGAGAAGAGAACGCTCTTCTCCAGGAGACCAAAACCAAAGTGGAAATGGACTGGAAGCTGGAACACATGCTCAGAACGGCTCTTCAGGGAGCCTTAAGAAATGACTAAATCAGCAACAGCTCCTCTTGAAAAAGCTCTGGCTCAGGAAAAACCAGCAGCGGCTCCTCTTGAGAAGCTGTTGCATTAGAAACAAGCCGACAACGCAGCTCTCCACAAGTCTCAGCGAAAGGAGAAGACGGACATTTTTGATCTTCGGGCTACACTCGTAGCGAAGCAGTTGAACTCTGCACTCTCCAGCTGGCAGGGGGGGGGGGGGGGGGGGGGGGGGGGGGGGCTGTGAGAAAGTTAAGAAGCAGCTCAAGAAGAATATGTGTAACATGCTGACTCGGGAGAAAAGCGAGGAGATCCGGGAGCTCCAGGACACCTGATCACGAAGGCCTCTCCGATCCAGGGGCGTGAACATCCACACGGGATGAGAACCAAGACAAGTGTCCCATCAGAGGCCATCAAGTTTACTCTATCTACTCGATTACTTTATTTTATATTCAAAAGGCACTGATCCTCTTCTAGCATTACTATCATATGTGTTAGAATTCTACTACAGGCACTTGTTTTAATATTTTAATATGATTAAGCTTAACCATGGGCTTCATTCACCAACTGTTCTTAACAATAAATGTATTCATAAAACACACTTTGGGATTTGTTCTTCGGTAAGAAGAGAATGTACTCACTCAAGAGCACGCTGACAAACATTTCAGCGTTGACATGTTGGTGCAAAATGATGGGATATTGCATTTTTAATACATTTTAGTAAGCATTTAAGTATGTGCCCCAAAATGTAGAACTATTCCTTTAATGATGTTAAAATCATTGACATCGTGGACAACATACTCATACTTGTTCTACCAGTTTACTGATCAGCACAATACAATAAATATTAGTAATTTCAATGAATGCAGAAAGTATTAATTAAGCAAATGCCAATTATTTTACATTTTCCAACAAATGAACACCAGTCATTTTCCAGTCATTTCTCAAATTTTGGACCAATATTCTTAGCCTTGAGTTTACATTATTAATATATCTCTCTTTTTATAAAAGAAAATCTTTTAAATTATGGCATAGGTGATTTTATTCTATTTTCTTGGATTCTTGGATTCATGAGTCTATACCGCTTCTCAACTTGAAAATATTAGCTAGAATGCCAGCTAGGATTTTAAGTAAAAACTCCCGTGTTGAAAGAGGAGTCACATCATGCGACCCATATTTTGCCATCTTGAATGCGACATAGCGGGCTGAGAAAACCTTTTGGAGTCACGGATTAAAAGACAAGACCCCCCCCCCACCCCGACATTCCAGCGTACAGTGTACAATCGAGGCGTTTCATTGCACAGCTCAATAGCTAACATTCCAGGCTACAGTACACAATCAAGCCATCGCATTCTGCTATGTTACAGGCTGAAGTCTCCATTGTGTCCGGGTGGTTATCCCCAGAGACAGACCGAGCCAGCCAAGAGAGGAGTTAGGGCTGTCCGTCAGACTCTAATGTCTCCACACAACAGCCCAAACCCAAACTGACAGGCACACACCAGACTGACAGCCCACTAACAACACGCTATTGTTCACTCGCAAATGGCCAAGACACACCTTTCAGAGCTCACGGAGGGAGACGGAGCACAGAAACAACCGTATGCTGTGGGCTTTCAGATTGGGTTGGTCCATATGGATACGATCTTCTCTCACAATGTCGTTTGACACTGTAGTGGTTTGAGAAACTGATTATAGATTGAACGATAACCAGATGACGACGACGTCTATGTTACGTCTGCTCAATGTTACGCAACACTGCCTCCAACGGCCTAATACAAAGAGATATTAAGGAGTCATTTATCACTACTTCTATTCATTGTACGTCCAGCTGTAGTTCAGTATGGCCGGTCACAGGATTGTTGGTCCGATCCTTAAATCTTCCTGTCCATGACTCGTTGATCGTTTGGAGTTAACGTTCCATGTAATTGAGCCGTTTTTCAATTAATTGATCTTAAACTTGCAATCGTGGCCACCAGGGGGCGACTCGTCTGGTTGCAAAAGGAAGTCAGATTGTATAGAAGTCTATGAGAAAAGGAATCTACTTCTCACTTGACTCAGTAAACATTGTAAACATGCGTTTATGGTCTCATTTAACCCTCTGGAGTCCATGGACGCGTCAGCGCGTCCTATGGTGTTTATGATATTCATATCTCCGCAGTAAAACAGCACAGAAATATGGTTCCGATGTTGCCGTAATCTGTAGACGTTCTACTTCCGTGTCCTTCTTCTCACGAGATCGTACGTGATTCACACAGCGAGCAACGAGCTTGGACGTGCCGTTGGTGTCGAGCTCCGCCCTTCAACATAATTTGTGGAATCGTGTGTCCGTCAATATTTTGTGTGACACTAACCAATCAACACTTATCACTAAGGACCTTTCAGTTAGTAAAACGTTTGTTTTTATATAGAGGACATAGTCTGTTCTTGTTTGTAAAACTGATCTTGATAAACAGACTAAAATATATAGACAATATTTTGTTTGAAAACAAAAATGGTTGTAATTTTCATTTTTTATTTGCATACATCCCATGATGCTTGATCTGTATATGAAGTAATTTCTCAGTCCCATTTTATCTCAGTCTCTCTCACATTTGGTGAAAGTAGAGTGACAGATAGTCACACTTTTACTCGAAAAACGATATACCAAAATGTTACATTTATTACATCTATTATTTTATTCACATATTCCGACCACTTTTGTGAACCTAAGGCTTTGGTAAACCAATTTAAAGCACCAAAACAGTTTGTCCACATGAGTAAAGGTTTAGAGATTGTTCTGATACTTTTGATGTATAACAGAGTAAGTGCCTTTTAAAATATGAATTTAAGAAATTATGTTAAATCGAGAAAAGGGCCTTGGACCAAAGAGGGTTGAAGTCTTCTTACAGCATGGTGTTCATTTCATAAATGATGGTCCACTTAGAGTTAAATAGACCATAAAGCAGGATATGCTTTAGGGCGGGGCTACTTTGTGTTGACGGGTTGCTGCCCCGATGTTGTGCGGTCTGGATGTTGTCCTTGTTTTCGTCTTCGAACTTTAACCCTTTCACAGTGTGTTTTTCATGTGTTTGGGATATATATATATATATATATATATATATATATATATATATATATTTTTTGTGCACCCCATTTTTTTAGATCATTATTACGACTCTCGGAAAAAGAAATGAAAAGACATGTAGATAGTTCCGTTACATTAAAAAAAGGAGTGGCATGCGATACCCTACCTTCTGTCGAATCTGTTCCTCCATCTTGATGGGGGAGCCGAACTCAGCGACCTGACGGACGCCCTCGCTGGCGTAGCCCCCGTACTCCCACAGCACGTAGCCTCTGGAGTGAGACGCACCAATCAGAGCCGACCAGTGGTTGGCTCGTCCTGAAAGACATTTTTTTGTTTTTTTTAAGTTTGAGTGGTTTGAATTCTGATGAGCAAGTCAAGAAAGGGGTGAATATTAGCTGAACATGTGTGTGCGTTTGCTTTGTGTAGCGAGCACTTTCCCGGTTTCTAGTCGTTATGCTATGCAAAGCTAACCAGCTGCTGACTGTAGGTTCAAAATGTCAAACAATGTCTTTACACGTTGTTGTGTCAGAAAGATGACATTTTCGGACACAACACTTTTTTTGCTATAACCCAGCGGCGCATCCAGACCTTTTGACCGGCGGCCAGCGGTCGGAACTCACTCGGGTAGTCTTTGGGGTGGACTTTCTCCGACCAGTTGCCGTAGAAGGTGAGTCTGTACTTGGCTGTTCCGCAGGCGCAGCACTCCATTGCGGGAGCTTCTGTGGCCTCGCCGAACACACGCTCTACAGGGGGGCGGGACATGCACATGCACATGAACAAACAAACAATTTTAAGGCTAGACAATGCACAAGCCACATAAATGATAGGAAAACAGAGTTCAGGAGCTAGCAGGCAAACAGTGATTGGCCAGTGTGCGAGCTTTGACATTAATGAACACCGGCATAAATTACAAGATAAATGACTGCAATTTGGACCCAGTGAGAATGTCACAATAACAAACATCCCTGGAATAAACTGGTATTTAAATGACACATTAGCTTTGACGCAGGACTCATGAATATTAAAATTCTGGCCCCAACCAATGTTTTGCAAAGATAGGTCAAGGGGAGTACTTGAATATTTATGAGTCGCCAAATTATACGGAAGAAAATCCTCACTCGACATCTAAGTTATAGCAGGATGAGTCAAACATCGGCGGCGCCGGGTGGCTTGATTGACATGCACAATAGCCTGGAAAATTGGATTTAGGGTGAGGAGAGATGAAGTTTGTAACATATGTCCGGGCTCTGTTGTTTTTTTATTGCACGATTAACGCGTGCTTCGGAGTTAAAAGACTCCCGTCGCCTTGCTGTCTGTCTGGTGTTTATCACAGGTAACATAAAAGCTGCTCTGTGGTGAAATACAAAGGGATATTTAGATACATCAACTCCCAGGAGATACATGATTTGTGGTCCTCACAGTTTCCCCCACTGCCTCTGTCGGCCTCATATTTCGTTTTTTTTAGACAAGGTATGAAAGGCTGGGAGCTGTTCTGCTCCAAAAGGGAGCGGGGGAGGTGGGGAGGGGGTGGTGTACCAGCAGATGGAACAAGGGATAATGGCACCATGATGGGCGGTCAAGGATGAAAAGAGGAGATGACGGGCAGCTGTCATTACCTTTCTCACACAGACGAATAGTGAGAGAGCCTTCGTCCTGGAAATAAATGATTCTCTTCTGGACAATACTGGCCCTGGAGAGACAGAGTGGGGAGGAGGGGAAACAAATTAGGAGAGATTACGAGTCGGATAGTGAAAGAGGTGCAAAAAGTGCATTAAATGGATAATAGTGGAGTTTATTTATTTATTTGTCTTCAATATGTGATCCGCGTGATCCTTGGTGAGAGGGTAAGGTAATGAGGTAATGATGTTTCATAGTGGACACGGAGTCCACATCTGTTTCTCAGAGGCAGCGCTGTATTCTCAGGACCTCTCGGCACCATCACACTGCAGCAGTGCAACATGTGACGGAGCAATCATCATGCCCACAGACATGAAGGAGAGACAGAGCGGGAATTAAAGTCGGAAGCAGAGAAATAAATCTTTACGCAGACCGCTGAAAGACCCCCAATCTAACTTATGATGTAATAATGGCTGCAAAGGAAACCATACCAATAAAAACAGGTTGTTTTACCGAAGGCAGTTATATTTCCTCTTCAGTAAAAAAGGAAATGCATTTCTCATATTGTGTAGCTGTGTGAAGCCACTCCTGTGGAAATTCTGAGGTCAAAAGGAAGATTCTTTTCAATTCAATTCAGTTTATTTTGTATAGCCCAATATCACAAATTACAAATTTGCCTCAGAGGGCTTTATGATCTGTACACATACGACATCCCTGTTCCAGGACCTCACATCGGATCAGGAAAAACTCCCCCAAAATAACCTTTCACAGGGAAGAAACCTTCAGGAGAGCAACAGAGGAGGATCCCTCTCCCCGGATGGACAGATGCAATAGATGTCATGTGTACAGAATGAACAGCATGTAACATTTAAGGCAGCAAAAAGGTCCTGCAACACTTCAACAATACGTTTGCAATAGTTTTAGATTCCACTGATATAGTTTTGCATACACTCCCAGTATTTTTATATTCCTTTTAAAAGGTAAAATACCTCACCTCTGTGATTTTGAACATTTCACATACCTTATTTTACATTGTTAGACCTAACATCACCTGTTAGTTAGTGTGTTTGCTCTGCAGGGGAGAACAGTACCTAAGTGTTCTGCTTTGTTGTGGATGAACGCAAGCAGCCTTCTATTGTAAGGTGGCTGCTTCGGATGCAATTTGTTTGTTACTCCGAGCACTATGCCAAAGATCAGTATATATTTATGTTCTGACATAACTTCATAGCATTAAAGCTAGTTGTACAGTTCTTGCTTTTGACATGTGGACTCTGGCGATATTGTCTACTGCTGCAAAGAAAGAGGAAAAAAAAAGATCTGCAGAAGCTTGCGATGGATCAGAATCCTTAGCGGCTGAGGGTGGACAACAGGTCTCTTGACCTTTACATGTGCAAGACAGTGACAATGAATGAAGGTAGCATATGTGTGGTTATGCGTGGTTATGGGAGTGTGTATGCTGCAGCACTGCTGATTATATCACAGGCTGGTACTATTCCGAGTTTTATTCATTTGTTATTTACATGTTAACTAGGCAGTACATATATACTATCTAGCAATGTATGTATTAATGCATATATGTGTGCATATGTATACAACCTTATGTTCAGATATGTTTGATTAATGGCTTGAACATTTTTTATAGTTGTTCTGATAACCGGAAATAAATGAATAACTAAACACATCAATGACAGGAGAAATATGTGTATAACAATGTCCAGGTAACAAATGGTTGCCAATATAAACAGATGCTAGTGCAACAGATAGCCACTATAATAGTCTGATAGGCTTTGTGGCTGAGAAGGCTACCCTAGACCCCTGACCCTTGAGGGGATTCTTTACGTCCAATCAACCCTATGTCCCCTCAACCCTATATTCCCTCAACCCTAGGTTCCCATAACCCTATATTCCCTCAACCCTATGTTCACTCAACCCTATCTTCCCTCAATCCTATCTTCCCATAACCGTATATTCCCTCAACCCTAACCCTATATTCCCTCAACCCTATGGTTCCTCAACCCTATGTTTCCTCAACCCTATGTTCACTCAACCCTAACCCTATATTCCCTCAACCCTATATTCCCTCAACCCTATATTCACACAACCCTAGGTTCACTCAACCCTATTTTCACTCAACAGAAACCCTATATTCCCTCAACCCTATGTTCCCGCAACCCTATGTTCATTCAAACCTATGTTCACTCAACCCTATATTCACTCAACCCTAACCCTTTATTCACACAACCCAAGGTTCACTCAACCCTATTTTCACTCAACCCAAACCCTATATTCCCTCAACCCTATATCGACACAACCCTATGTTCACTCAACCCTATGTTCACTCAACCCTAACCCTATATTCCCTCAACCCTATGTTCCCTCAACCCTATGTTCACTCAACCCAATGTTCACTCAATCCTATGTTCCCTCAACCCTATGTTCCCTCAACCCTATGTTCACTCAACCCTATATTCACACAACCCTATGTTCCCTCAACCCTATATTCCCTCAACCCTGTATTCACACAACCCTATGTTCACTCAACCCTATGTTCACTCAACCCTAACCCTATATTCCCTCAACCCTATGTTCACTCAACCCTATGCATGACCCGCCATGCTCTGCCTGGTTGCTATTCTAAACCAACCCTAACCAATCTCACCCCCATGCCTAAATCTAACCAAACCAACTAAGAGAGTACTGGCCATGGAGATTGCTTGCAAGATATCAGCAATAACAGTTTGCAATATGGGTCTAAGGGAACATAAGGCGTATTAACCTGGTTGAAAAAAAAGGGATGAGAACTCAAAAAGAAATGAAGGTAATTATGAATATAAACATGTCATTCCACTGCTGAAGTAGGCCTGAAAGAATACATTATATGAGATTCATGGTATCCTCATATCTTACAGAAGCTTTAGGTAATATTCATTTTGAGTTGATAATTCCATATGTACTTTTCAAAGCAATTAATGGCCTGTCCCCAAATTACAATTTAGAATTGGTATCTTCAGTAGAAGCAAAGTTCGTGGACAGCAGACATGTCAACTGTCAATGTGGTAATAAACATCTAAAATGTTGCCGATTTTTGCTTTTTAAGAAAAAAAATACTGCATAATATATATCTTTGGATTACATAATTTGAAATATGTAGCAATTATATAACTACTATTTTTGTACAAGCCGTCTTTGTGCCACAGCAGTAAGCTCTCGTCTCAGAGAGACATATGAAAGTGAGCTGAGCAACACTGACTGTGGAGAGAGAGGAGGGACTGCCGCCATTAAATAGGAGTTATCTGTTATATTGCTCCGATAAATCTCACGCAGGCTGAATGGTGCAATATACCCTGCAACATGGGTTGACTGCTTGGGCATGAAATTGAAAAACAAAAAGGGAAATAAACAGAATTATTGAGCCGAGTCCATTCTTTAATAGTTCCGATGAGGCCAATGGTCAACTGGTTTATTTATCAAATAAATCCATCAGTAAATCCAACAATACATCTGGCCATTTGGAAAGACGTTTTGTTTCCCATCTGTTCACTTTAAGCTTGCAGTAAAATATGATTCACACCTACAGTTAAACCTACTGCCCGTCTTTATGTAAGATATCCCATCTTTACTAGACGTGTCGGGTTCAATCGGTGCATCGGTCTCCGATTGTGAAAATGTGTCAATTACAGGCCACTGCACCTCAGAGAAGGCAGACAGTAATAGAGATATGTGTGGGAGGGAACAAGTTCGAACAACTTTGCTGCATTTCCCTCCGGTCCTAAATAGGTCATAGATTAATTTATATATATATGTGTTATATATATATATATGTGTTATAGCAGTGGAGCTCGAGTCTACTTTACATTAATCTAAAAGTGTTGAGTTGCTAACTCACATTATGACCTTTTCCATTATAGCTATAACATAATCCTCTTTTAGATGCCTTAATATTAAAAATGTGTTTTAAATTAGGTATTAATTGGAATAAGTTTAATTGGAAAAAAAAATGTCAGCGATTCACATTTAAACCCTAGGCAGCCGTGATGAACCGAGTGTAAAAGTGTTTAAAACAACCGCAAATATTGAATTTTCATTGAGGCAAATATAACATGAACGTATCATCACCTTATGAAGTTTGTGATGTGTACGGAAACAGTTGCTCTTTTACAAATCCAGAAGAAACAGATGATTCATTTACAGTCTCTACCGACGCCTGAGAAAAGCTGGGCAGGAAGTGCATAGTGGCTTTATAAAAATAGAATTCTGTCCAAAACGACATACCAAAAGACTCTGAAACTGTCTGTAGAGTTAAGAAGAACTGCACAGTTGGGTACTAGTTTTCTGTATTATTTCTTTTTTTTTTTACTTCTAGTGCAGAGGCTGGAAACTTAGCCCTTGCACACTTTTCATGAACATGGAAATTAGTCTTTTTGGACCTGACTTTTTACCATGGGGAGCTGAACGGTTCCCGAAACACACAAAGAACACACACACACATACAGACACACAAACAGATAGAGATTGCTTAGAGTTACATGACAACGACTCATTTCACATTACGTCATTTAATCTCTTGCCATTACAAAAACAATGAGTATTGCAACTCGTTTGAAAGTGCAAAATAAACCGCAGGGTGGGCTTCTCTTCTGGTCGTTCCCTTTGTCCCCCATCCTGTATCTATCAGTGTGTTGCTGCTGATGACCACACGTTAAAACACTGTTGATTCGAGGAAGTGTTCAACTCCAATAACTTGTGAATCATAAAAGACAGAGCTTAAACCACTTGGCTTCATCACAGATTGCAGCGTCTCGCCTGCAGCCCCCCCCCCCCACCCGTCATCCCCCTCGATGTCAAAATCTCCCCGACAGCGAGATTCGATCGCTGCTCTTTCCTTTTGCCATTTCCCCTCTTGCCTCCTTTTAGATCTGGACTCTCAACGCGGAGCGAGCCAACCCCGGCGTAGCTTCCCTCTGGAGACGTCACCCTCGCTCTCCGACTGATTCGTTCGAGTAGCGCGCCCCGTCGAGCTGCCGTGGCGCTGTTGCCTCCGGCACTTGCTGAAGTAAAGTTCACGATTGGCGGCCACATGCAAAGCAGATGCCTCGAAGACGCTGAATAAACACTGAGCAAAGTACACGACAACGCAAACGTCGGCCATAGTAGGAGAGAAAATGTGTCTTCGTGACAAATGCTAATCTTGATGTACTTAAAACAAAGAATATTCATTCTTCCATCTACATTTTCCCCATTTGTTCCCGACCTGCCATACTGATGGATTCCCCCACCACCCCCCTGCCTCTTTCTCTTCAGGTTTCTTATTAAACACGCTTCCGTTAGCATCTCTTGCCTCATGCATTATATATATTCCACTTCTCAGCGCCATGTCAGCTAACGTCTCTTCTGTGCACCCTGAGGGGCCTGGGCGGCGCTCCCATGCTGGTTGGAAGCTCCCCAGAGAGGAGCGCCAACACATGCAGCTGTGTGACTCTTCATAGGATCCTGTTTTTGCTCTCCATGACAAGTGCTCCCGACTGCAATAATAAACAGCACCGAAGTGGGAGGGAAGCCCACTTCAAGTTACTGTACAAAGAAAGAAAGAAACAGAATCGGTTCATCCCGTTTTATTGTGTCATTTCCACATATACAAAGAAATTGGAGTGTGGAGATGGTACGACGCATATTTGTGAGTAATAATGCAGAATTCCTCCCTATATGAAAAACTCCTCAAACATATTAGTTATATATGTTGAAAGCATAAAGTTTATAAAAATAAGGATGAATTCAGCTGTAATGATTATCAAAAGACCTGGTCATATTAAGGGCGGTTCACATTCTAATGAATTCCGCCAATGTGATGACATTTTTTAGTATAATTCCGATTCTTCCATTGCACTGTGTTTATTTAACTCTCCTTAGACTTTGACGTTGACAATCCTAAAATACTGCCTTTTCAATTAACACACAGCGCCGCCTTCAAAGAGCAGCTAAAACATGCCCTTTAACATCCACTGTCGGTTTATCTGCCGCCTGAAAAACTTGGTGAGTGGCGTAATCATTATAGTTCAAGGGGAGATTATGACTGGGCATCAGTGGAGAATCTCAGAGAGGGCCTTCAATGAATCAAAAACCCATTTTGGGAAAAGTATTACCTCTCATTTTGAATTTAATTATGTTCTGAAAAAACATTGACCGAATAAAGTCCAAATTAACCTTTCCATTGCTACTGCAAATTGGGATCATATACCTCGGTGAAATGTGGATGAAAAGCATGAGGGCGATTGGTGGTTCCAATGTAAGTTGGATGGCCTGGCTAATGCAGTGAGAGGCGACTGAGAATCACGTCTTCTGGGGATTTTTTGAGTCCAATTCATGAAAGTAAATGAAAAGTGAACAGCGACTGCAACAACAGCTCACTGCTGTACGGGTTGATGTTCAGCAGGCACGTTTGCTCACCATGTACAGCATGTTAGTTTAAAAGCATGTTGCCATGCTACCTACCATTTGCTAATTACCAACATAATTCAAAGTACAGTATGAGGATGATGAGAAGGCCTTTAGTTTTAGGTCATAAATCAAAGTATTGATAATGGTGCTACGATGGAAAGGTCTTACAGTCAATACGATATATATCTTGTGGGGCGATTATGGGTCAGTGGTTAGCATGCCCGTCTTTCAATCAAGAGGTTGGCAGTTCAATCCCCGCCCTAGTCGATGTGTCCTTGAGCAAGACACTTAACCCTGCATTGCTCCCTGTAGCTGTGTCTACGGTGTATAATGTGTCTTTGAGTATCTTGAAAAGCACTATATGGATTATTATTATCTTGATACAGGGGCTAATATATTGCAATAATGTTCAATGTTTTTTATTTTACCATTATTTAACCAGATATTTAATTTGCAATGGCGACCTGGTCAAGAGGCAGCAACAGAGGGCAAGTTGATAGACTTTAAAACATAGTTACAACTAATGCAATGAAACTAAATGAAACCTTATTTGAATTATAAAACAAAGAGAACCCTGCTGTGTGCATACAATCTGAGTTAAAGCATTACTTTAACATTACTGTAACTTCCCACATCATATCAATACTTTTTGTGCAATCTAAACCACTGTCTGCTACGAATCTTTGCATGGAAAACATTTATTTAAAATGTCTAGTTTTTGAGAATATATACAGTTTCACAAAACATAATATCGTGATACTTGTATTGATTTTTGCTTATACGCCTAAGATATTCATAAATATGGCGTTTCTGATGTTAGCTTCGGGTGGACGCTGCATGGCAGGCCCACGTCTGATGGTCAAGTTTCACCACTGCTTGGCGCTACACATAAGGGCAAAAGTTGGGCTGGGCAATATGGAGAAAATCAAATATCACAATATGTTTGACCAAATACCTTGAAATCAATGGTTTGATAACAATCTCGGGTTTTACCAGTGGTGCTTTTCATAAAGTATTTACACAATGTAACGAATAATCATCAGAAATGTGTTCATAATGGAGACATTAAAAAAATCAAAAATGCAGCCTCTTTGAAACCAGGAGAAGACAACACTTACTCCAATATTACAATATCAAAAATCTAACAGGATATCTGGTCTCGTATCATGATATCGATATCTTATCGCTATATTAACCAGCCCTACCCAGGAGCTCTTAAAGGTCATGAGCAATCATCCTCTTGGAGCGTGACTCTCCATACAACTCTTTGGTAAATCAGGTCAGGTGCCGCAGCGTCACATTGATAAACTTGCTTCCCCACAAAACAATAAGCGATACAGAGAGAACGGATTCATCTCTGCTCGAGTTTACTTCGGTATTCATTAATCGTGGGCTTTCACAGTTGACGTCAAAAACAGCAGCCCGGGCGGCTGGCTTCCCGACAGCTGAGCGCACTTGAAATAATCTAGTCGTTGTGATCAATACCGAAAGGCTTCTCTCGGTCTGTGACTGCGTCAAGACACAACAGTCTAGGTGGCGCTTGTCGAGCAGCTTTCCCGGAGTCTCGCTGTCAAACTTTTTGCTGAATACTGATATGGGAAGACCGGGCCGGAAGGTCGGCGCGAGGTGAAGATGTGATGGAACAGACGGCCGGAGGGCATTGAAGGAGCGAGAGGAGGAACATTAAAGATGGGCGTGATAACGAGAGGAGGAGAGGAGTGGTCAACGGGACAGCAGCAGTCTCACCCTCTTTCTGCTCACCACACACTCACTTTTCTCTCCCCTGGTGGAAACGTTTCCCGACACATAACGACTTTTTTTTTAGGACTTTCTGGAGATTAAAGTTATCAGAAGGACCTTTGTGACCTTCAAATTAACAAGCACACACACACACACACACCCTTCACACTCACAATCTCACACTCACTTACACCCACCCCCACCCCCACCCCGTCGCACCCCGGGGGCACTCGTGTATACGGGGCACGTCATTCTTGCGAAAGAGAGAAAAAGAGGAAGAAATATAATGTAAGTGCTTCTGCTGCAAATGGTCCTCGTAGCATACAGCGGTTGAAACTGGATGGAGCTTTGAAGGTGGAGGAAGGAGGGAAGTGGTGGGGGTGACTCACCATTATTAAAGCAGTCTGGGAAGATTTGACAGGTTTCCCCCCCGAGAAACAGAAGTGTAATCAAGTTGTTTTGTACCGTACAGCGTCAAGATATAAACAAAACCTCCGATGGTTTCCTTCCACAGAGGTTGTCAAACCGGAGGTTGGAAGATCGTTTCAAAGGTGTCAGGCGAGTTGTCTTCTTTAGAAAAGTGTGAAAGTCTCGGTGGGTGGAATCAGAGAGCGGCATTAGCAATCGATGCAACTTTGCCTTTTTCCCCAAAAAGGCAAAAGGCAAGAAAAAAGAAAGTTGATTATGGCTAAAAGTACTGATTCTTAAAGATGCAACAATGAATTGTGTCCATGGATCAAAATGACTAAGTGTAATATGAAAGGTGTCCGTCTTACTCACAAACAGGTTCTTTTGGTGGCTGGAGAACCAGAACCAGACTCGGCTGCAGTAAAATGAGGTTTTCTAAAAAAGGGACTCGGGTGTCCACAGGGATCGGCAAAATCAATGAAAGATATTTGTCGTAACTTTTTACATAACTTACTTACATACTTACTTACTTCAAGCCAAGCCGAGATGTTTTAATAAACATGACCAAGTAGCTTTGTTGCATTTCTGTAATCCGAGAGAAAATATAGTTCTATATAGAAACGTAATTTAGAATGCAGTCTAATGTAATGGGAACGCCATTTTTAGAAGACAGGGTTGGAATAGTAGGCATGTAATAGTAGTGTCTGATTAGTAATAGTATATTATAAACCCGACGTAAGAACTCTACACAGTGACAATGTGTCGTTAAGATGGTTCTGCCCCCCAAGAGGCTTCCAGGATGTGCACTATATGGTGAAACCAGTAATACATTTAACAGCATTGATGCGCATGTATTGTGTAATATATTTTACTTGACATAAAACCATAACTACAGGAAACACGTGTGTATAATTAGCTCACAGGGTGACCTCCAACATAGTTCTGCTTAACAGCATTGATGAGAAGCTAACCGTTGGAACACAACATCTGTTCTGTGCTCCACCAGTACAGTCGTTTACGTGTTGGGATCGGTTCCCATTTGGAAAAGATAATACACAGATTCACTAAGCATTAACACAGAATGCTACCAGTTGAACTAACAAATCACCGATGACAAATTGTCCTTTCTTTTTAATCGTGTATGAAAACTAAGGTGTGAAAAATGTAATCAGCTACGCCTATTATTTCTGTTTCTGATACATAATCAGCATATCATATCATTTCAATTTCATGGCGTAGATGCATGTTGTGAACACTAATTAGGCTGTCAAAAAGTGGTCAGCCTTATTACAGATCTAGATTCAATCTTTGAGTTATTTATAAATGTAGTTTCTTGTGCATGTTGAAAGCTTAAACTGTATTAGATCCAATAAAGGATATGAATAGAAGAGCAGATTTAAAACTAGATTTGTATGCAAGACAAAAAGCCATAAAAAACAACAACGCTTTTGACTACTAAAATTGATCTAATCATGGGTTAAACACTGCTCAATAATAACACTTGGATAATGAGGAAAAGCTGGCTGCCTTTAACGAGACACATCCCTGTGTATTGTCATTTATGTAACCATAAGTAACAATAAGTAAGTAGTACATACATGACCGCTTTATAATGTGCTCTATATTACAATACGTGGAACAAATGGAGCTATAAGCGCAAGTTCAGGAAGACCATACCCCTCAAGCCCGCCATTTATTCCTCATGTCTGCCAATCATTTCTCACACATGCTCACTCATTGTTTACTTGCTGTCATTGTTCTGCGCTGTCAATCATGACACCAGCTGCGCAGATCAGCTGGTCCCCTCTATCCAATAAGCACACGGAAACAATGACACGGTTAGACAATCATCTTGCTGCTGTCTCATTTAAATATGTCTCTCTGTCAGGATCTGTAGTGGATCTGTAGTGTTGTTTCGTGTTTCCTGTTTTATTTTGAAGTCCTTGTCTCTCGTGTCCTCTGTTTCTCTGCACTTCCTGTCCCTGTGATTGTCTGCCCTGTCCCTGATTGTTTCCTCCTGTGTCCAATCACCTGCACCAGCCCTCTGTATTTAAGTCCTGTTCGTGTCATTCCCCTTGGTCGGTTCGTCTTGTCTAGATCATTGAAGATCATGTGTGTGAGCCTGTTTTGTTTGTTTTGAATCCTGTTGAGCAATAAAGTTGCCTTTTCCAGTGTTGACGGCGTTTGGGTCCAGTTACCTGCAGCTACACATAACACTCTCTAACTTCAGTTCTTTCATGTTGCCGTTACGCGCCCCTCCTCCCCATTTCCGCCCAGTCTTCACGGATCCATCAGCTTCATCAACTCATCATTCTATCAGCTCATCACCACCAGGTCTGGACTCCACGGGGGGGAGGGGGATCTATCTCGTTGCTGATCGGGGCAGTCGGCCCTCAATTTCAAATCTCCCCGTCCAAGCGCCAAAGACTCCGAGACTTCATCATTTCATATCATATGTTAACAATAAACATGTATCCTTTCTTTTTCTAACTGGTCTCTCCCTGATTGAACTCCTGTTGGCCTGTTGAGCCGAAACAAAGAACTCACAAGAACATCAGCGTTTTTGTTTTTTGAAATACAGTGAAGCTCAAAATGTGTCAGAAGTTAAAAACCCGCTTAAGGAGCGCGGGCTCCCCGAGCGCCTGTGGAGGCTTCGAGTTCTCCGGTTCCCTCCGCCTCTGGCTCCACGTTGTTCAGAGGCAGGCGGCTCCGCAGGATGAATGACGAGAGCCGGGGATGAAAAACTGGACCAACTGTGTAGGAGGAGGAGGGCAGGCCTGACGGTACACGTCCTGCCTCGGGGAGAAAAGCGTTGTTTTTCAAGTAGTTGTTAGTTCCGCTGCCAGCAAAGCGAACTGAGACGGGCAGAGCTAGCGCATCACGGAGGGAGCCGTTTGCCAAGGAAGGGACGAGCACGCCGGAGCAGCTGACTTGGTTCAGGTGCTCAGCTCGCACATCGCTTAGCGGAGGGTGAACACGCCGAGGTCCAAGTGGAGTTTGGCGGCTTGTCACGAAGGAGCAGCGTTCAATGCGGCTGTTGTATTCATGCGCTGTTGATTTGCAAATGCCTTCAAAAATAGGATTACGGATTATTCAAACGCTGACTGTACTCGTCCCGGTACTGAATGGCTCGTTTATGCACTTTTATGTGTGAAACTTGTATTCTGCCGTCTTTGCCAGGACCTACTTGGAAAAGACATTTTAAATCTCACTGGGGCCATTCGGGATGAATAAAGATCTAATAAAAATAATACAAAATAAAGTATTTGCTTTACTGTCTGACTGTTAGGTCTATAAAATGAATGATTAAAAAGCCCAAGTTCCCAAAATGAACATGCATGTTTTCCTGACAGTCCGAATCCTACAGATTAAACTAACTGCATGTAGGACTAAAAATACAAATATAAATATCACAACAATCTGTTTGTTTTCTACTCTTTTTCATCACTTCTTTCACACGTTTCTTTTCAGAATGTCTCTTGTTCCCCTTGTCTTTCACTCTCATGCCTCACGTCAGTGCAGCAATAATTGGAAAACGTATTAGCCTGTTAGCAAAGCAGAGCAGAGTTAGCTGCATCACCCCGTTTACAGCATTTATGCTAAGCTAAGCTAACCGGTTGCTGGCTGTAGTCTTACTGTCAATCCCATTAAGATAATACTTTTATTTCATAATATATCACAATTTCCTTTCCTTTCTGTTAAAAAGGGGCCTTAGTAAATATGTTAAAAAAAGTCTAAATCTCTCATTAATCAGGTTAGAGAATCAGGTAATCTTTTTAAGTACTACAGCCGTCCCCAACAGCTCAGTCACCCCTCCTCTTCAAAATAAATAATTGCATTGATGTTGATTGAGTTGAAAGGACACATGAGATGTTTCTACAGTGAGAAAAAAGAGCTGGATCGCGCCCAACTGTAAGGAGTTGTATTTGAAGCTTTATGGAACGAGCTGAGAGACGATGTGTTTGAGGCCCTGGACTGGCAACATACTGTATAGCCTATAGCAAAGTAGAGCAGATAGGAACCGACTGGGGAAGAATAAGCCATCGCATGCAAGTCCAGCGATACTTCCCAGTGATACGGGATGATGAGGGAACAAAGTGGAAATGTGAAAGCTTTCGGCGTGAAGATTCACAGCTCAAGTTTCTTTTCTTTTTTTCCCTTTTCCTCATTTGGCTCTACACTCCCGGGTGGATTATGAGGCGATGGGCCCCTGGGCACAGACATGCAAAAAGAGCCACCAGCATTCCTACAGGCAAATTCACAAAGAATGGATAGCGGCTGCTGATCTTTGATCTGATCTTTTGAAAACGCCATCTTCCCCGTTTCAAGGTCCGTTTCACAAAATATGTGGCTCTAATGATATTAGAGTGCAATTTTATTTATTTTTACTGATTCTCAACTATCCGTGGGGCAAAGTATGAATGCTGAGGCATCCCAAAATAAACTTTGAGTGGACAGCCTTTATGAATGTGCTTCAGTGACCACCAACTCTCCAAAGATGCTAATAATTCCACTGTAACTACATGTGGCTATTAGTGCTGATCTTTGTGAATTGAACTGTTTTTGCAGTGAGGCTCATCTGCATTGAAATGTATGCATATTACCTCATTCAAATATGACCACCAAGAAATGTTTGCTTGCCAGCGCAGTTCGAGGTGCATTTCAACCCGTGTGGGTGCTTTGAGAATGACACGTTTGTCTTATTTCAATTCAATTCAGTTTATTTTGTATAGCCCAATATCACAAATTTGCCTCAGAGGGCTTTACAATCTGTACACATACGACATCCCTGTCCCAGGACCTCACATCGAATCAGGAAAAACTCCCCAAAAATAACCACTTATTATGTATCTGATTGGAATATTTGTACAGATTTAGCGCGAAAGTCGCGCAATCCTTTCGTGAACTCGCCCCACATACTTTATATGAGTAAAGCCTCTTTTTGTGTCTCACTGGATGTGTTTTGCATTATTTCTGTGTTGGTCCATTTGTGGATGCTTTTTGTTTGTAGTAGCTTGGCCCCTTTTTGTCTCTAAGGGGTTATTTTGTTCATAAGCATAGTCCGTGTGAGTCTCTTTGTAGCTGTTTTGGATCTCTTTGTATTTTTGTTGGTCTCTGTGTGACTATTTGTAGTTATGTAATGATTCTTTGTGGTACAATTGAGTACAATGTATTGTTGGTACTTGTCTCTTTGATTTACATTTTGTAAGGGAAAGCCAGGGCGGCCCCTGACATTCTCGGCCCCTGGGGCCTGTGCCAGTTAAGCCTGTTGGCGGTTGCTAATGTTGTCCACTAAAGTTATGTTTTATAGCGCATACCTACTACAAAGCATCTCCTCCCTGGCTGATGTAAATTTGCTTCTGAAGACGGTGCCAGCAGCGCCATGGGAAAGCGGCATCAACAAAGACAAAGTGACAAGCGAGTTACAACGGCAGCGCGAGGGCAGTTGAGCAAGGAGACGGAGCGAGACGGAAAGCCGTACACGTTAGATGGGGTAATGCTGAAGCTCTATCTCACTGCTGACAGACAAAAGTGACAGTAAAACGAGGTGAATTTGCATAGCAGATGTTCCCCACGCAGGACTAGATTTATTGGACGAGCAAACACTAGCGTGGCAACGTGCCATCTGTCTGGTGGCAGCGGCAGATAGATGAAAAGTAGCAGCTGTGAGTACACTGAAGAGGTAAGGGCAAGTTATAGCGTCTCGCTCAGAGGAGGAAGGGATGCGTGTCAGGGAGGTCATTCCCCTCGGGACGACGGATGAGGAGAAGGAAACGAGAGGGAGAGCGAGGCAGACAGAGGCGTGTTCCCTTTAGAATTATCGCCTGTTTATCATGTGTGTTCTCAAGTTACGAAAAAAGTGACTCGCGATTACATATTCCCATAACTCACTGTATGAGCCCACGTATATGATTTGTTTATGCTCCCACTCTTGGCATGAGTTACACTTTACATCATGTATTAACTGTATGCGCTATTTGTTACCAGACAATATTACATTTGTAGAAGCATAAGTCGCATTGTTATTTTTTTATGAAGACTCCATCGTTCCAGTTCTCTTTGGTTTTCAACCTCATGTTTTTTTCCTCCCAGTTCCACAATAGCCTGTGGCTCTTTAAGAACAATGTTAAATATTAATAAGTTCATTATGACGCGAGTCTCAAAGTGTTGTAGTCCAGGGGCTAAACACAGAGTTCGCCCACATTCCGCTGTGATCAATCAAATTCAACCTTTTTTCTCCACAGAACAGCTGAGGTGACAGAAATAAGCAACTGTGGATGCCACTGTAAATATAATGCGCAGAGAACTTTTAATCGGGGATTGTTGTGAATGTGTTTGTGATTCAGAGCACAAATCAGGGCAAAATAAAAAGGTCCATCCATTTTGTAATTTTTGTGAACATTCGTGTGTTTGACCTTGTGTTTAAACCAATGTTGGTAACATCGGTTGAAGGTGTGCATTCTGGTGTTGGTTTACAACAATATTATCAGAAGCAGTTTTGTTCTTTCCCGATACCGAACACTGGCCCAATACCAGTGTGTTAAAAACTGAAAACACTTTTATTTTTAACAGCTGTATACAATCAGCCTTGTAGGGATGAAATATGATTGTGGTACGACCTGTCTCAGGTTAAACCCTTTGTAAAACATGAACTAAGTCAACTAAAGCCTTGCACACTGTACACGCCACTGTCTTACTCATGGTATTTCCTAATTAAGAATACTGCCAAATTGCTGACATCGTGCTAGGTATGGCTAACGTTACACTTTCCGCTAGTAGATTAGGTCGCGAGTGGCACGAGATGTTGTTCCTGTGGAGTGTAAATGAGCTGATGTCGATACTGGGATCAGTATTATATGTATATATATATATATATATATATATATATATATATGTGTGTGTGTCTGATGTAAAAAGGTATACATTACCTTCATACAAAAATGTTATGAGATATACAATGTGCATTTTGCTTAACGCAATAATCAACAGATTCTCCATTCATATGAATATGGGGCCAACGGGACAAGATTTGGGGATTGGAAGCGAACTAGTTTCCGTTTGTAGTCCAAGTGTTATTGGACCCCAGAAATATAGCCCCTTGGCCCCAGAAGCGTATTGGTCCAAGATTGATTAACACAAAAATAGCTTACAAGACCGAGAAAGCTAAACTAAGGGAGGGACGTTTTGCAGTTTTATAAAACGTATCAGTGCCCTCTGTTGGCTGAACATGCAATGATACAGTTATTCTCAATTGCTAAAACACTAAAACCCATTGGCTGAACAAAGTTCTGTTGCCTGAACTCATTTAGCTAATTGTGCAGTCTGCTGTCAATACCGTAAACTAGTTCACATGGTAAAACACAATTCGCAGATCTCACTTAGACTTTTCAGCAAAACTCTAAACACATTCTCAGTCTTAAAAACACATTCTGCACTCTAATGCACATGTCATCCATACTGGTAAACACAAGTGGCAAAAATCAAATACAAATAGAGAAAACATGTAATTGATTAAATACAAACGCTCAAAATTGATTTAACTAGTATCAAATGTGACACGACCAATATAAGTGCTCTGGCCTGACCAGCCCAAAGACAAGAAGAAGCACATTGATGACATGTTGACTCCTTTGATTTTTGTCCCTTTTACTGTAGTATTGTATACTGTAGTAGGCCTACAGTGCATTGTAGGCTGTATAATGTACAATATAAACAAATTGTATGGCCTTGAACATCATGCTTTCTATTTGTTACAGTAACAGTACTAACTGCTAGATAGATTTTGACCGGTTGCAGGTTCATATCAACAAAGAACAAGAATTACAGTATCACAGAGACAAAGGACACGTTTGTGAGCTGCAGGGTACAGTACTGTAACAATAGGGGTACGAGGAGGAGGAAGAACAAAAGACATTGCAAAGAGCAAAGCACAGTAGTAATTTCTGATCAATTGAACAATGTGTTTTCTATTTATTGGTGTATTGTTTACTGACTGCTTTATAGTGTATATTATTTTCAGCACTTTGTTTACGATTTGAGAGCAGTGTTTGATTTTGAGCACAGGTAAATCTGTTTTGAGGCGAAAGTTTCATTTTGCAAGAGGATTCAGAGGTTTTGTAAATAGTGCTCGAAGATGATGTTTTGTGTTTACAGTTTTGAGAAAACGGGCAATCGAGAAAAACTGTAATACAATCACTAATTTGCCTTAAACATTCCTTTTAAATTCTCTGGTGCAATGTATGATTTATCATTGTCAGACTATAAACTTAATACCATTAAATCTGCAAAAGCTAATATATTAAATATTAACCTGGCTGGTTTCGCCGAATGATCTCATTTAAACCCTAAATCATTAGCTTACTATCATTACTATCCTTAGCACACACACCCAGCACTGGTTCCAACCCACCATCATGTTTCACAGTTTCACAGGCAAGGAGTTGTTGCTGCCAATTTACACACACACACATACACACCCTGGTGTTAGCTTGCTTAATGCGTTGTCTATAACCAATGACAACTATCTGTAAAAGTTAACAATGACCGTGTAGTTTTCACTGAGCGACGCAGTCCAGATTTAGCAAAAAAACTAAAAAGAGAATCTGTAGCTGCTCCTGTTTTGGAACTATATAACTAGATGGATCATACTGGTGTTTTTTTTAATTGTACCAATAGATTACTTTCCATTAGTGCTCTCCATTATCAACAGCACACCATGTGCTTTTTGGATTGATTTCCTTTCTTTTAGGCAGCCACTGAATTCCATTAATTTCGTCACAGCATGAACATCAACTGAGAGACTTGAGACTTGCTTGAGGCACAGTTAACCCCTTTCTTTTTGTAGAAACGCCTTTATCAAGGAACAGGGACTCATTTGGACTCGTCTTTGTTGTTGATGTCAGATTATCGATATCAGAGTCTTTAGAGTTGACTTCTGAACCTTTAATGCCAAAGGAAAACACATTCACGTGATCATTTTGCTCATTGTTTTTCTTTTTTCGGTTTTCCACCAAAATAGCTCATTAATGCAAGTGGAAATCTTGGATTTCGAAGTTTGGAGAGTAATAAATGTTACATTTCAACTTGAAAGTATCCCTGAGCTGATTTTGTCAAAAGTCTAATGTTGTATAAAAGGTATAGCATAAGTAGACAAAGATGAAACTCACTTCAGTATAATGCAGCCAGACCCAGTGGGTGGCGCCGTCCAGAAGACCTGTATCCTGGTGCGTCTGCGAGGGGTACTCTCCGTCACTGCAGGGGCACAGTTGGTCATGAACTGTGTTTCCTCCTCATCAATGTTCTAGAAACGGAAGAAGGAAGGGATTAGTATAATCATATTCAAAAGCAATGCGATACCCTGAAAATGAGTCGTCAGACCAGCAGTGGATTCCAAACCCAGAGCTACAGGATGCAACTAGCCTTGCAACGTGATCCGTCATGTGAATTGCCTGAGACAAGAGGTTATTTGTGGTGGTAAGTAAAACAGATGACTGATAATCCTCTTTGTCACTCACACATAAACTGTAAACCTTCCAATACCTCACCAGACCAATGGGCTTCAAATGTTGAAACGGCACCAACTATCCAATTTGATTTATTTTCAATCACTATGTAATTGCATCTTGTTCAAAAGTTAGAACGCCATCTAAACACTCCCAGAAGTTGGATGTTTGGTGAGGTACCGATCTGGATCGGCAATATCAGTCGGTCCAGCCTTGTGATCCAGGATGACAAATCTCCACAAATGATTGCCATGACATTTTGTACAGGCAATGATGATCCCCAGATGATGAATCCTACTGATTTTGGTGACAGCTTTGTCTCATGCCCCCCATGAGGGGGACATTTTTGTATTTTTGTGAAATCTTGTGAAAGCAACAACTATTGGATGGATTGCTATGAAATTTGGAAGAGGTATCAAAGGTGCCAACAGAATACGTCCTTCTAACTTTGGTGATGCCGGAGTTTTCATCTGGCACAGATTCAACTATTAAAATTATTACATTGGTTTCAGTCTTTACAATGAGCATTGCAGCCTCTCCGAAATGCTCCAAGGACTGAAGCCTTGTTTAGTCCTAAACCCGTGAGAAAAACATTTGGCTTAGGGAATAAAAAGACAGTAGGGCATATATATTAATACTACAACATGGCCATTGTTGTATATACAACTTTGAAAATGTATACTCTTACCACCTTTGGCAATCCATGTTTTATTTCAAATGAGTGACCATTGGAATATACATATATTCGTGTAGGTTTATCAGAAGAAATACAGAAAATATTGGGACCAGCTTATGTTCCCACCAATGGCCCCACAAGGAAACAGGCCTCCAGCTAAATGAAAGCATAATAGAAGCAACATGGCTTTTTTTAGACCAGTACAACTAAAACTGCTAGCTGGTGCTTATTTAGCAGGGGCTAAGTTTTACGATGTTATCAGGGGAGAACTTATTCACTTTGTTTCCTCGTAAATATGTCGTTGGTGCATCGAGTGATTGGTCTGTCATCTTCAACCGTGATCAGAGAGCGAGAGAAGCAAAATGTTTAATGTACTGAGCTATGTGGGGAGCAAAGATGAGTTAACTGTACGTGTCCAGTTTAAATGGTATCAGTGCGAGTCATTGAAAAAACTCTTAAGTCAACATAAATCTTATTTGTTAACTGAGGTCAACACTATATTTGCAAATTACTGTCCTTTTTTAATGATGTAAACTATTTATAGATAATAAGACAACATCCGTAGCCATCATGGACCCAGGGGCCCCCTTGCCTTCACTTACAAAATGTTATTCAAAGAGACGTGGCAACCAGGAAGAGACTCAAAGTGACCACAAATAAATCTAAAACCACTATAAAGAGACCAAAACAACTATGAAGAGATGCAAATCAGCTGCATAGAGACAATGAGACCACAGATGGACCTGTAAGGACTATTAAAAGGGGAAAAACAACCTAAAAGAGACTTAAAGCAACGACAAAGAGACTCAAATGACCACAAAGAAACAGTAAACTACAAAGAGACTCAAATGACCACAAAGAAACAGCAAACAGCTACAAAGAGAAGCAAAACAACTACAAAAAGGTGGGAAAACAACCACAGGCAAAAGTAATTACATAAACACCAAAACAATTACAAGGTGGCACAAACCAACATCAATCAAGTATGTTTATCTTGCACTATGTATTAGAGATTGTGGGCCCTTTTGCATGTCTTTGCCCAGGGGCCCATTGCCATGGTAGCACTAATAAAACCAAGGTTTAATTCTGCTTGATGACCGTAACAATTTTTCCTGTTTCATTCATTGAAGTCACGCCAGCTCGAGCCAAACGCAAAGTTATGTGAAAGACAATTCTCAAAGTCCCTGAGCGAGGCTCTGGATAATAACAGTCTAGCCCAGTCTCTCCGGTACTCGGACCTTGTCAGAGGTTTTAAAGTAAAGACTAAACACACACAGAGACAAATACGCAACATGCACACATGGCCTGTGACCTTGTAGCCAGTGTTCCCCAGCTGCCTCAGCTCAACAATAACAATGACCTAAGACCCCGTCCCACACTCCTGATAGGACATTAAGAGAGAGACAAAAGTCATTATCCTTCTTTCCCAAACTGTCCTTTCTATTCCACAAACACAGATCCACAGACGGCAACAGATGCACACATGTAGACCATGCAGAAAAAACACATGCATATAGGAGCACAAAAACACATACGTGTATTTCTGTATTGACACAGTGTGATAACTTGGTGTCACCAACAATGTAGTTTTGTCGGTCGAAAGCAGACACAAACAATTGGCTATAAGGCATAAGAGAGATATCAGGAGAGAGAGAGATACACTATAGAGCTACGGGAAGAGAAAGTGGGAAAAATAAAGCAAATGGAGGGCCTAGGATTAAGGAATAGACGAACAAGATTTTGTGAGAGAGGAAAGTGGAGATTGATAATACTTCAAAACAGAAACGGCACAAGCATAATACTTCAAAACAGAGCAGCTGTTTAGACGAAAAACACAGCTTAATTTGTGTAATGATGCCGTCGACTCAAATGTACATAATTAACATCCAGAGCGATAGAACGAGAGTGACAGCATGCATGAAGAGGAAAATTGTTCTTCCCGTGCTCCCTCAGACTGGAAATTGTCTACCGGATAGCACAGCAGTTTGTTTAATATAATGATACAATTTATTACAGTCAGGTCCTAAATCAAGATCACCGTCACTATATTCCAGTCCCAAGTAAGGCTCCAAGTTAAGACAGACAGGAACATTCTAAATTCAAGACAGACATGTTTGAAGGGAAGGCAGTCAAGTCCCGAGTCAACAGTCAATGAAACGAAATCACAAGTTAAGAGAGGTTATGTCCCTATTGAAGTCCAAACCACTGGGTTCCTTGTCCGAAGAGTAAAATCCAAACTCAAGACAGGTGAGTCCCACATTAAGTCAGTCCCACAAATGGAGACAAGTCGACATTCAAAACAGTCCAGTCCCACCAGCCGACTCAATCAAATCCCAAGTCAAAGCAGTCGAGGCCCATGTCGAGTCCTTAACTCTGACAGTCGAGTCAGATTTCAGGAGAGTCAAGTCCAAAATGAAGTCCCAAGTCGGGACAATCAAATAACGAGTCATGTTAAATTGAATTCAGTTAAGACCCAAGGCAAGATAGACAAGCATATATTAAACATGGCCAAGTCCCGAGTCAACAGGTCTGGACAGGTAAGTCCAAAAGTAAAGTGGAAGAAAGCTGACTCATTGGTTTTAAAGTCACACCAGCCAAGTCCAATCTGAAGACAGGGAGGCCGCATGTCGAGACCCACGGCAAGACAGTCGGGGCAGGGGTTCGAGACAAGTCCCGAGGATCCCAAGTCAAGACCGAGATGTAAGTCCCAAGGTGGAGGCTTTAGATTCTGAGTTGTGAACGCTTTCTCTCTTTTTTTTCATTCCAATTTGCCATCTATTCAAACCTCCTGCTTAAAATCAGTAGCTTTGCCTGCTCTCCCTTTGAGTATGCCATCCATCAAGTCTCCTCCATTTTGGGCTAACGGAAAGATCAAGTCTTTAAGGTCATCAGACTCGGGCCTAATGACTGGAGTCAGTGGTGTTAAAGTCAAAATTGCATTGACAGTCTTTTATGTAAATTGTGTCAAGTCGAGTACATAAATTATAGATAGGTCTTGCTGTCGTGACTTTCAAACAAAGGAACCAGACACCAGCTTCAATACCAAATTTTTTGATTACTGGTAACAGAGAATATGTGAGTGATGGCAGGACAGACGGAGAGAGAGAGACGGACAAAGCGAGGACAAGAGGCAGTGTGGGAAGCCTGGCAAAGGAGCGTTTGTTTTCACTGCAGAGGAGGCTGGCATGTCTGTGTGTGTCCACGGTGTCTCTCTCTCTCTCTCTCTCTCTCACTGTTGAGATGGTAAACACAGATGCTTCAGAGTGCCTGCACAAGCAAACGCAGAGCCCTGTTCAAACAACACACACACACACACACACACACACACATCTCACACACACAAAGAGAAAGAGAGCGGGAGACAGACAATGCAAACCAGAGAACCCTGGAGAAAACTGTCAATAAGAGTGATGTAAGGGTTTGTGTGTGTGTGTGTGTGTGTGTGTGTGTGTGTTAATGTGTGCACACACATTGCAGGTTTGTAATCAAATGCACGGCAGCTACAAAAGGAGTGAATACAGTTAAAACCTTTGGGACCACGGTGCGGAGATGAAACTTTTTCGGAGGATGAAAAACAACAACACAGCCAAGGCGGACTTAGATTGAAGTGTCACGTCGACACTTGAAGATGAGCTTATTTCAGAAAAGTAACAGAGTTCTCTTGCACGATGAAGACCTCGAAGGCACCCGACGTTTCGCCTCGAGCTTTCCATCTATCAAAGCCGCACTATTACTGCAGGACGCCGCCGAGATCTCAGGGCCATCACAAATATTGCATCATATTACATTTTGCGTCTGAGCCACCCGACCACGGCGGCGGTGTCACATATCCAAACATCTCCTCTGCGAAGGAACTGACTGTGTGTGTGTGGGGGTTTATTTCCTCGCAAATGGGAACAATTCTGTGGCTTTTGGCATTCAATTACACAAAACAACATTGCAGGAGAGGGAGCGCATTGTTCATTGTGTCTGTTTAATATCAAAATGACCCCAAAGCGCTTTTTAAAATCCTTCTCTTTTTTACAGCTACAGACACATTTTAGTGCCATGATGCTCCGTAGGTCAATTTACGAGCATTTTCAAAAGGTTTTTATGAGCTGTAATGCTGCCATCTCAGACTGAGGAGCGTCTGTGTTCACGCAGATGAGACACGTAAATGGACTCTCTCTCTGTTACTAAGGTGAGTTCTGTTCCGCCTTTCTTTCAGTCTGCCGTGCCCTTTTCTCATCTCTCTTTCCTCGTGTGAAAGCTCGGATGTTATCGGGGCTTCGGCGTGAAAAGCTCTGACAAAAACAAGACGAGTCTGTCACCTTGACTAAAGTGCACACTCAGTTAACACGCAAAGGGAAAAGACTTTCTATGAAAATTGGGGCTGGCCATTTTTACCACATCAGAAAGAAAGGGCTAACGATGGACGGTGGTATTCATTTATTCATTCATGTTAACAATTTAAACCTTAACAAAACCGCAGGGTCGTTATCATTCTGAGCAAGGAAACTCAGCCATTGTGTGTGTGCATGTGTGTATGAATAGGGTTGACTGTGTGTGTGTGTGTGTCTATGAGTGTGTGTGTGTGTGCCCCGCTCAGTTTGTTTAGCCTATTGTCAATGAGAAACAGCATGAATAACCTAGCCGAGCTCCTGCTCAGATCAAGGCTGAGTCACAGAGCTGTTGAGGCTCCAGCAGTCATACTCAAAACCAAGCGGTGACATGTTCTATGACAGCGGCACTAGGTTTCCATTTTTCTTTACAAATGGCCATGGTTTGTGCACAGACGGCAACCTCCGGTTCTGCTGACTGAAGCCAATGCAGAAGTGTCTCAAACTTGCTTCTCTCTACTGACCAGCAGACTTCTTTATGCGACGGGAGGTGTCGCCCCCTCCCCCCCCCCCCCCCCCCCCCCCCCCAAAACACGAGGCTTCAAAACGGCGGTCCACAAACCAACGGGTGACATCACGAGGACTACGTCTACTTCTTATATACAGGCTCTGTTTGTGCACTGCCCAGTGCAGCAGGGGACTAAAACCGCCCAAAACCTCATTGGTACTCATCTACTGAGCATCAGTGATATTGGTGAGGGGAGGGGCCTGCACAAGGGCCAACGGATAATGGGGTCAATACCCGCCCAAGCCACAGGCTGTATCCGCTGTCGTACCACAGGACTACAGGGCAGGTTCTCTCTTTTATTTCTTCTAGTGTGGCATTAAGGGACTACAACTTCCATGTTGTTGTGCAATCCTGTGTTGCAGAATGGACCTTAAACCTTGAAATAGGCTTGACCTATTGTTCCAGTGGTGCATATTGTTCTATAATTTCAGAAAATACAGCTTATTTTGGCCTTTATTTGGCAAAATACATGGTGACTTTTTGTATTCGTCGATTGAAGGTTGGGATCATTATAAAGTCCCTAGAATGGAGGTCTCATCTTCAGCTATGGTGCCTCCAGCTGGATCATGCTTGCGGCCCATCGAACACAATACTAATTGCTTGGGTGGAAAACCAGTGGGGGATCAGGTCCTAGCTGCTACATTTGTGACTTCAGCTTGTTGTTTGGAGATGACTCATTGGGGGGGGTGGGACCTTTTGGGATAGCATAAACCTGTTTTTGTAAGTTTGGTCAATGATGTCACTGCTCATGGAAAACAAGAAGCTTTTCTGTTGATGAAAATGGAAATGCACTTCCTGTGCAGTGCCAAAAGTCACCAACGTGTTAAGAAGAGCAATTGTGAAAGCTTTGGGTATATTTAAAATATATATATATTAATTTTATTTCAAAGTAGATTTGTCACCTGCTTGTGCAAACTCATTTTTCTCAGCCACTTAAAGAGCCAAAAGTGAATCCCTCGAGAATCACATTAGTGCAATTAGTAAGAAAGAGTGTCCTGACGCTACCAGTCTTGAATGCATTATGTATACGTCATAAGTAAGAGTACGATATTAGAAACCTCAAGCATCTGAAACAACCAGCTTGCCAAGCATCTGAAATGAAGATGTGCGAACTGCCTTCTCGGAGGGTCCTTGAAGTAAACAAGGACATAGTCGTCCTCGTAAACTCCTGTTAAACAGAAAAACAGGGGGGCTTGGGCTCCTGTGTGTCTGGGTACTTAGAGAGGCCATAATTACTTTAGGGTCACATTGGAGTGTGGTTATGCTACATCACGGTCACCATCATTTCCAACTCTACACACATCCTTTTCTTTCGAGCCCTCTAAGCACTACTTTGCTGATGTAATTGCCTCAATTTGCAACCTATGACTTGCCTCTGACACTTTAAACTGATTGGGTTTGTTTATCCCCGGCTAAACTCAGAACCCCAGATAATCCGTGCAGGGGAAGAAAAAAAAGATAATATCTCATGTCTGCTCATCTCTCCCCTTATCTAAACAAGCCCATGTTTGTCTCCCTGAGCAATAACACGTCGCTGGCCTAGATAAATATGACCCACGTCCCACGCTAACGCAAGGAGGGCTGGGAAAAACACACATGCAGACCCACACGTATGCACACACACACACACACACACACAGATATATACCCACATGCCCGTTGGGTGCATATTTAAACACAAAGGCACACATTTACAAGTGCACAAAAGCAGCAGACTAGGTGGGATACAGAGTTGCGCGCACACAGACACACTTTAGGGTCTGACACATTAAAACAGAAGTCCTTTAATGCCCGGTATTGGGGGACAGAGAGCAGATTATTGCTTCAGAAAAAAAAAAAACTAAACAACAATAAGCAGCAACTCTCAATTGTGCCGTTTTAGTGAAACAACCGGAGTACCGGAGAGCGAAAGGAGCGAGAACAGGCGCAAAGGGAACCGCACCGGGCTCGTTTTGCCCTTCTCCCAAAGCACAATAACAGTCCTGACATTGCAAAAGTAGCTGCGTAATTAACTTGCGGAGAATAAGCTGTCAGAAATATGAATTGCTATGTAAATTTATTCCAAGTATTACGATGTAAACCGCTCGGATGAAGAAAAGCAGAGTTTGATAGATTGAGGTTGTTTAAATTCTGTTTCTTTTTAAAGTCTCATGCTGCATCTTCTCTTGGCGGCCCCGGTAATGTGACCGGGACATAACGGAAGGCGTATTTACTAAAAGGCAATCATACTGAAAAGTAATTTCTGTGACCACATCCATCCAAGGTATCCAATGCAGTAGCGTAGAGTCCTTAGAACGATTGTCACATCTTACAGGAGACATCTTATTTCGTGCGGTCAACTTCTTAGAAACCAAAAATATTCTATTTAACGAGCAACTGTACACAAATATATATATTTTATTTTAACTAAATAAAATAACTACTGTGACGAAAATAACATTTGACATTTCTGAAAATCTAAATCATGAAATAAAAGAATGTACACGCCCCCTAATCCTGCCTCTCCCCACTGCGTTTATCCTTTTTATTTTGTATTACTATTTCCAAAACTACTGTGTGGCATTACAATAACAGCACCCTTCGCGTACTGGGAATTAAGCCAACAGCACATCACAGAATCTGGTGAATCAGTGTTAAAGTATTATCTAGCAACAGCAATGGACTTTCCTACACTGTGACGAGAGTGTGTAGATGAAGCATTAAGTTGTTTCATTTGTTTTAATTTAGCGGCTAGCTAACGGTAGCTAACAAATAGCTTGCCAATTCCACCATGTTTTCATGCTAACGTTACACCACGCAGGGTCTCTCCTCCTGGCTATAGTCTCAGCTAAAGGGGAGTCATCAAATCCAGAGCCCCATGCCATATCGCCATTTCCCAAGCTCCTGGTCATATTTGTTGACTCTGACGCAAGGCTTTTGTCGCACGGAGATTCATCTTTGCATTCATATGTAGAATCTGTAGGCCGCTGGAAATGATTTTGGTCTTGGAAGTGTCCTCGATTCCGCTGTAGTCCGACTTGTATTGACAAATCACGTTTGAGCAGTCTTTGGTTATATGCAGGTAAACAAAGTGCAATCTGGGAATCCACCAGCTATTTCTTTTCAAAATGGTGCGGTTGGCAGCGTTAGGCTCCGACCTGGGGGCGAAGTTAAACTTTAAACACTTGGCTGCAGCTTATCTTTAGAGGCCTTCGTTATTTTTACAAACGTGGATAATAAGTGTCAATAAAAACTGTGGATTACGCAACAAAAAAGTGTCCGATGGATTTGCCAATATTTAATAAAACAGATTGTCAACTTAAATTTCAGTTCAAGCTCCCACACGTTTCCAGTTTCTGCTCGCCGCCTTGTACTCCGCCGGGACTCTGAGGTTCGAGACTGGGAGGTTCGAGACTGGGAGGTATTTATTGTGCGGGGAAAGAAAATCAAATAGAGCAGGAAGTGATGAGATGTTTGAATGTTTCAACCATTTTAATCAAATTTAAACAATTTAATTAAAAAAACATTCACAAATCACTCTCAATAGTTTGTGAGAAATGTTTTAAATTGCTGCCTTATGTATGTGTTTTTTCATCCGGTCGCAGTAATGTATTTAGTAATTTGTAAGGCAGTTGTAAAAAACTAAAAGAGGCAGCCAAACAAGCGTGCAGAGACAGGACGATCGACAGCGAATGAAGAAATGAGCATGTCAAGAGCCTGTAACTCTGCCGAGGCTGCAAAATCCTTTGTTTGTGATTGTTTTTTTGATGGAAGAATATATTTAGAAAAGTGCATTTGGATTTGCATAAAAAGACACAAGATGATAGATCATCATGGGATACATTAATAAAAAATTGCCCATTTTGCGATTAACAAAATGACATTTGACTTAGTTAAGTTTAGGCAACAATACTACTTGGTTAGGTTAAGCTGGTTTGGGTTAAAATGACTGGGTTTGTTGTATAAAATAAGTACCTTTGTTACACAACTTCCATTAGTTGCGTTAGATGAGTATGCAGGTTGTGTGAAAAGGAATATAAGTACTTTGGTTTCACACAGGACATGAACAGCAGACTCCTGGGTGAAAGTCCTGTGTTTGTCAACCCAACCCCCTACAGCTGGGCTGTTTTTCTCTTCATACTACGTCACCTGACTTCTTTAGAGGCAGCCCTGTTTTTCCTGGTTCACAATTATGTGGGTAATGAATTATAGTGGATAACTTTCTGTATGTGTACGTACAAACAGTGACAGAGAGCAGCCTGAAGACTGATACAGTCTAATGCAATCCTCCTGCAATGAAGCCCACCTTCATGAAGGTTATAATGTTCTGTTTTTTTGTCAATTAAACTTTGTGGATGTTGTAGTTTGTAGTGCTGTTGAATTTTATCAAAAAAAAGACTGTGATGTTTATATTAATAATATAATATCCACCACATATATTTCCACAGGAATGCCATTGTGACAGTGAAGAACTTCAATGGCAAAATATCCCTGACTATTTATTTGTTTTGGTACTTGTTTTCTTAAAGAGGCTCTGTGGAGTTTTCCTGTAAACCAGTAAAAGTTGTTTTCTTCTATCCTCAAGGGATGGCCAAGTCTAGTTCAACAATTACGGGATCTACTGCCATGAATAATTCTTATATAATATTGTTCCCTCTAGTGCTACCATGATGAAATGCATGCAAATACACATGGAGATGGATAAGCACGGGATCCATGTACAATGTTTTCATTTAATTAAGGGCAGTAGCTTAAGAGGAAAACGCCTACAAGATTTCCCATTTTGCAATCAAAGAAATCCTATAAAATCTTCTGGGTGCACTAATCGTTTCGCCAATAGCTAAAAATGCTCCAAATCTTCTCTCTTTTTTTAACACCCCCATATTGTTTTAACATGATATGGCTCCTGTGTGCAAAGGCCATGAATAATTGATTTTACCATTTTGTGTTTTAGAAGAACTGGTAGAAATGAATGGAACAGCAACTGGGAGCTAGGCCTCATAACCCAACGTCAGAGCCTAACCTCACTTTTGATCAGTAGCCAGGTTCCAAAAGCATAGAACAGAATGTTGGAACGTGCACATTACACCGAGTGGCCCCGTTTATTAGGTGCACACGTTTTGTGTATCATACGCAAAGCGGTCATCATTTTCTACACGTTCTCCCGGGCGAGCCCTTGCAGGGCAGAACCTGTCTAGGCAACAAAACTATTTCGGAAAAAAATAACTACTCTGTCAAGTTTAGGAAAATGTCGTGGTTGCCACCCGCCAACCGTCCAACGGCAGAAACAATCCGAAACCGGCAGTAGGAAAGTTTATGTTTATCTCATTGTGTTTGTGCTTGAACAGGCGGCAACTCTTAAAGGCATGGCACGACCGGTGGTCAAAAACTCCACAGGGTACCTTTAATTAACATGTCCTTGGATTGATTTCATCAAGGGATGTTGATGATGAACCGTTTAACCATTCAATGAAAGAATTTTCGACATATTAATGCTATCAGTATATATTTTAAAAAATATATTGAATTGATTTTTTTCTAAAAAAGCCAAGCAAAACTTGGGAGGGGTGGCACGTCACTAAATACGAAATGCTGGTCCACCTTAAAAAGGTCAGCCCACCTTAAGTGAGCCTTGGCGGGAACTGTTGCCAACTTTTAAGGGGCCTTCACTTCAAATCAGCAGGTGGCAAGCAATACACAGGAACATGGCGCAACTGGGGGTTCGGTGTCTTGCTCAAGGACACTATGACATGCAAACTATGGGGAGAACGGGGGTCGAACCGGCTACCTTGTGTCTCAGGACGACCACTCTCCCCATGAGCTACAGCCGGGCCTATGATGAAGTCGGTGGGCTTCGTGGAAACAAAGAGGCGGACTCTTGCCCGCTGCTGGCCACATTTGAAACAAGCCTCCTGCTCCGCTTTTGGCGAGAGTCTGGTTAGCATCAGGGCGTCGAGACTCAGCCACGGATGTGTGTTCCTGTTTACACTGAGCTGGAGGGTATTGAGGAAGTCTGGCTCTCTCCTCGAGAGCTCTAAGCCGCTCAGCGGGAGCCATGTTACTACTGAACCAAACATCTCACATCTCCCTACTGCTTTCTCCCTCGACTCTCGTGTGTTTATCTCTGTCTTCACACGCCTCCCTTCTTCTCTCTGACCTCCCCTGCTGCCTTCTCCTTCCATTCTTCTCCCGCTGTTGGAGGGGGGGGGGGGGGAGCAAAAATGCCTGACCATAACCCAAACAAATGAACTCATCTGTTGGAACCTTCCCAAGAAAACCCCATCCTCACCTGGAACTGGCCGGTGTAGTCGTCGTCCGTGGTGCCCTCTCTGCCCTCCTTCAGCGCGATGAGGGTGAAACCCCGGAAATAAGCGGGGCTGGTTGCCAGGAGGACCACTGTTAAAGAGGAGGAGAGCGAGTGTGGTGTTTTTAATTCCAGACGGTAGACAGTAAAAGCATCTGCACACATTGGGGTCACGGCGCTTGACACAAGAAAAAACATGAACCCGACAAAATGTGATTGGTGGAAGAGTGAGGGGCGGGTTTGAACCGAGCTTTAGCGTCTCTCACACTAATAACAGAGAGCCTGTCAATCTCACGTGGGGAACAGGCCGGAAAAAGGATTTGATTTGGCTCACTCTTGTGCCCTAACCTTGGATTTTCAAACCAGCCCATTTATCTTAAAATCTGACAGGGAAGATGTCAATATTTTCAACCTCATCCAGCAATTTTTTAAGTGAACTTATTTGCTGCTTAGAGGCTGTGTAATAACGTATATTGTTCTGCCCCTGGGTGTTGTCCTTCACAGATCTGTGATAGCTGATTAAAATGTAGCCTTGGATTGCTAAATGTGGAGTCACATCCCACCCCAACCGCCCGTTTAAATGTTTCTGTTAATACATTTTGGATTTTAAAAATCAGAGAACGTGAAAAGGTTGTTAATGATTGTTGACATTTTCTAGCAGTTCTAAACGTCCCTCTGAGTAGACAGAAGTTGTGTGTTTTTTTCTTGGACAACCAGACAGGATAGGGACTTTTCATTTGTAGGGGTCGGTTTAATTGGAACCAGATCTGTGTGCCGGTCTTCAGTGAGCGTGACCCCCTAGTTTGCAGAGAGAGGAGAGGAAGTGGATATAGGTCAGACAGTATAACACCAAGAAGCCCGATCAGGCCACAACTCTCCCCGCAGGAGCCAGAGGTGCTCATGCCAGCTGGTTGTCTTCCAGGCTGAGATTTTAGATTACTTTACATACCCACGTTTTCTCTTTGAGAATACTGTGAATTGTATTGTGCGTATGCCCTGTTTAACTTGACACACACTTCATGTGGCGCAGCTTTACGCACTGATTGCGCAGACGGGAAATAAAAGTCTACCTCTGTAGGTGCTGCCCGGCAGATAGGTTTCCGGGTCCCCCTCCACTCTGAGCCTGAACTCGTGGTGCCCATCCCTCCGGGTCCCCTGGGTCTGCGCCCGGAGGATCCGCCCGCAGTAACCGTCCAACCTGCCGCCGGCGGGCTCCTCCAAGAAGGAGACGGCGTTGCACACGAAGCTCGAGAAGAAAAAGCAGAGCAAAAACTGCACGTGGAGGTACATTCCCATCTCGGAGTCCGGATATGAGTGTGTTCAACCCCAAAAGAAAGAAAAGAATGAAAAGCACTCAGTAGAAAATGCAAAACAGTGGACAGAGGATCCGCTCCAGCCCCCTTCCCACATGAAGTCCCAACCCGAACTACGGCGGCGTCACAGTCAGTGGTAAAGGTGAAGAGAAGGAGACGAGTCCATCCTGAACTGGAGAGAGAGCGAGAGAGTGAGTGAGTGAGAGAGAGAGCGAGAGCGCGTCAGGGGCGCACCACGGCTGAGTGGGTGTGAGAGAGGAGCTGCTGCTGCTGCTACTGCTGTTCCCAGATCAGTGTGCAGCGTTGACTGAGAGCCTGGGAAGCAGCGGGGTGGGTGGCAGCGGAGTTGGTGGGAGGGGGGGGGGGTGCTGCCAAATAACCGAGCGCGGGTGCACGCGGCTGTCTCCTTGGTTTTTAGGCGAGGGAAAGGTCCAACGCTGGAGCTCCGTACTTTTAATAAGAGCCAGCCAGCCAGCCCTCCCCTGTCTGCCTGTCTGTGTGCAGGTCGCTCACGCGCCTCCTCGGGAAGCATACAAATGTTCTGCTCGCTGTTCAAAAGCGACATTGTGTACCGACATGTGTGTTGTACTTCCCGTACTGTCCCGTGCGTATTTACGCATCGTCTGCGTCGCTGTCACGAGAGTTCAACGTGTATTGTATGACCAAATGAGCAATGGGCATCACTTAGTATCACACAACACGCAGTACTGTTCAATATTCTGAAGTTAAAAATACACCAGAGTACAATATGAGCCGCGTGCCCCATTTATTAACGGAAGAAAACACGTGATTTCATGAACTGCACACTGAACCTAAATTAATTTAATTCGGTTTGGACAAGAGCTCCATTATGAGCTGCTGCTTCTTCCTGTAGATTAAATGCACACTTTTCTCTCTGGACATCTGGCGTACACGACGCTTTCTCCTCACGGGCTGACCTCAAATCCCTCGTGGACACTTTCTCAAGACAGACACGCATGTTTACAATAGGACTTGTGGCCACTAGGTGTCGCCCCACCATCTTTGCGCCGTGGGGTGCTCCAGAGCTACTTAGTAAATGTGTCACTCTCCTCATCACTGCCCCCTTTACTCTCCCGTCTCCTCACGTTTTATTACAGCGCGAGGGATTATGGCGATGGAGGCTTTAAAGTTTTGAATCAGACAAAGCAATCTGTTTTAGGCAGGTAGTTGTTGTTGTTGTTGTTGTTGTTTTCATCCATTTCCTTTTTTGGTAATTTATTTTGTTCCCTTTTTGACGTTTTATTATCCTCCTTGAGTCTGTCTGAATCACAAAGATGAAAAAAAAACTTTTTATTAACTTTTGCCTGAATATTTACTACAATCAAATGGTGCGTGTGTGTGTGTGAATAATAAAACCTCATGGAAATGAGCTGGAGCATGGCTTTTCTGTGTGTCTGTGTGTCTCTGTGTGGGTGCGTGTGTGTGTGTGTCTCTGTCGGTGTGTCTGTGTGTGTGTGTGTGTGTGTGTGTGTCTCTTGTGTCTGTGTGTGTAAACCTGAGCAGTGTTTCCCAACTGAAAGCACAGAGCTGGTGATGGTTAAACCCAACAGCCTGGATGTCTCCGCGTGATGGATCCCATCTGGAGTGGCTGAACTATAAACAGTCTGACGTCTGTTGCGAACACCCTCGACCGAGAAGTGGCGTCAAGATCAGGATGAAAGCAACCTGTTTGCACACCAGCCAATAACATTCCTCCACTTAAAAACATCCAATTCAGTTCGAGGACATCGGCGTTGCTGTGAAACCTTCCAGCTTCCCCCGATGAACAACATGTGAAACAATCAGGAGGAGTCTCGCCGTATTCAGCTGCATGCCTTATTACCCTATTTATTAGTATGCAGATTTAAGTTAGAAAAAGTAACATTTTATATTTTATTGCTTTTTATTATCAAGTATTATTTTCAATACATTTATTTTATTATTATTTATTCATTTTATTGTTTCATTGTCTGATGCTCTTTGCCGATGAGAGTTTATTGACGTTAATACATAAACTACACACGACTAAGACATGCTTTCCATGGTTTTTTCTGTCTGTGTTGTTCATGAAAATATAACTTTTGGGGAGATATTTGTTACTTTTGATAGTGTATTTATACTTACATCTCCAGTAATGATAATACCTTTTTTGAGAAAGAAAATTCACAGCAGTATCAGTATTAAATAAATGTCTGATTTTATGTAAAATCTGTGTTTGCTGCAACCCTAATAACACGTGCATTTGTCTTTAGTCAACTTGCCTGTTTGAATAAAACTTTCATTAAGGGTAATAAGGTTGTGAAGCAGGAAGCGCAGGCCAAAAGGGTGTATTAAATATGAAAATTGCACTGATCTTCGTGGGTGGAACTCATTTTCTCTAATGGAACGGAAAGCCTTTAATATTGTGCTCAAGTCTGCAATAGAAATTCATTTTACAAAGCTTTTCAAAAATATTCTGCTCATACAAGGCATTTGCTTTATTTAGGTTCATATTTCTATCGCAAGTAATGAAAATGGATTCCATGTAATTAATATGTGTGTATTCAAGTTCCTCAACTTGCCAAGTAGGCCTTACAATCAGAGTGACCCTATCCTATGGTTAGTAACTGGAAAGGGTTTAAATGATGGTTGGTTGGTTTATTTTAATCCCAGAAATCTTAACCTGCCAGTCTTGACAATGGGTTTAGTGAAAAAACATGACGATGCAGCACTTTCCTGCAATACTTCAAGGAAGTAGGTGGAAGTGGAAAGGTGCACTCAGTAGCGTACAGATCTCTGTCTGTATGATGTGATTGAATAAATACAACCCAATGGCTCGTAACAAGCAGCGATGTATGCAGCTGTAAGTGTGATGTAAGTGTGATGTAAGCGACGTATGTCGGCTCAAAGTTACTGGGTCACACATTTCATAAAGTCTTGCCAAGACTAAATTAAACTCTGCAGGGTGTGTGCCGGTAGTTCCGTTAGCTGTTAGCCAAACAAACCGTCCTAGTGTGCAAAAAGGTTTCCGCCCTCTGTGTCTCCGGGCCCACAGTCGCTGAAGGGGAGTCAGCAGGCGGTACAAAACAGGCAACAAAAGGGGCATTTTGGAGAAAGTGTGAGTCACCGCGACCACGAGAGGTCCTTGAGCGTGCAGCTTAAACTGGCCACCTGAATTATGACGCCGTTTGCCACAGCAGAATGCGAGACTAGCCGTGGACAGACACAGAGGTGCACACTCACTCGCAGATGCACGCGACTGGTGGCACGAGAACACTGACGGTGTGCCGACTGGCTCACGTACAAAACGTGCACATTGGTCACAGTTTATTCAGGTGACTCCTTTAACACATTACTCAATTTAATAGATGTGGACAGATGATACTCCTAAATTATAACAAATACCTTTGTATGACTCCTAAAGAAAGACTTTTCATTTCGGCTGATATTAACCTCTAACAGCTCTTCTGTGAACTTAAGTTAAAAGGAACATTCTTCATGAAACATTGCCCCAGAAATGTTATTTATTTGATCAACATTTCCCATTTGTTTCCACTGAGAAATTAATTGCTTTCCATATTGACTTGACTTGCTGTTTAGAGCAGGGTGAATTGTGAAAAGTCTGTTCGATAAGTTAATTTACATTTGAAATGAAAAGGTAAGGTCTTTACTCCTTCCTGTGGGAGGAAAGCCTCCTTTAACCTGTTGTTAACATCGGCTCCTTCTCTTTACTCATTCTGCCAACACAATCCAGCGTACTTCTTAATCCATTGTTAGCTCCGTGTAAAGGGAATGAACTCTTCTGCCTCAACGACGCACATCAGACGTAGTCACAGATCTACTGAGTGAAACATGGCGCTGAATCTGGCGGTCAAACTGATAACCAATGACGCACTGCCGTGTAGTTCTGTGCCGTGTAGTTCTGTGCCGTGTGGTTCTGTGTCGTGTGGTTCTGTGCCGTGTGGTTCTGTGTCGTGTAGTTCCGTGTCGTGTAGTTCCGTGCCGTGTAGTTCTGGGCAGTGTAATTCCGTGCCGTGTAGTTCCGTGTCGTGTAGTTCCGTGTCGTGTAGTTCCGTGCCGTGTAGTTCCATGTCGTGTAGTTCTGAGCCGTGTAATTCCGTGCCGTGTAGTTCCATGTCGTGTAGTTCTGTGTCGTGTAGTTCTGAGCCGTGTAATTCCGTGCCGTGTAGTTCCGTGTCGTGTAGTTCCGTGTCGTGTAGTTCCGTGCCGTGTAGTTCCATGTCGTGTAGTTCCATGTCGTGTAGTTCTGTGTCGTGTAATTCCGTGCCGTGTAGTTCTATGTTGTGTAGTTCTGTGCCGTGTAGTTCTGTGTCGTGTAGTTCTGGGCCGTGTAGTTCCGTGTCGTGTAGTTCTGGGCCGTGTAGTTCTGTGCCGTGTAGTTCTATGTTGTGTAGTTCTGTGCCTGTTGTGTAGTTCCGTGCCGTGTAGTTCCATGTTGTGTAGTCCTGGGCCGTGTAGTTCTGTGCCGTGTAGTTCTGTGCCGTGTAGTTCTATGTTGTGTAGTTCCGTGCCGTGTAGTTCTATGTTGTGTAGTTCTGTGCCGTGTAGTTCTGTGCCGTGTAGTTCTGTGTCGTGTAGTTCCGTGCCGTGTAGTTCCGTGTAGTTCCGTGTTGTGTAGTTCCGTGCCGTGTAGTTCTGTGCCGTGTAGTTCCGTGTAGTTCCGTGTCGTGTAGTTCCGTGCCGTGTAGTTCCGTGTCGTGTAGTTCCGTGTCGTGTAGTTCCGTGCCGTGTAGTTCCGTGCCGTGTGGTTCTGTGTCGTGTAGTTCTGGGCCGTGTAGTTCCGTGTCGTGTAGTTCTGGGCCGTGTAGTTCTGGGCCGTGTAGTTCTGGGCCGTGTAGTTCTGGGCCGTGTAGTTCCGTGCCGTGTAGTTCCGTGCCGTGTGGTTCTGTGTCGTGTAGTTCTGGGCCGTGTAGTTCCGTGTCATGTAGTTCTGGGCCGTGTAGTTCTGGGCCGTGTAGTTCTGGGCCGTGTAGTTCCGTGTCGTGTAGTTCTGGGCCGTGTAGTTCTGGGCCGTGTAGTTCTGGGCCGTGTAGTTCCGTGTCGTGTAGTTCCGTGCCGTGTAGTTCCGTGCCGTGTGGTTCTGTGTCGTGTAGTTCTGGGCCGTGTAGTTCCGTGCCGTGTGGTTCTGTGTCGTGTAGTTCTGGGCCGTGTAGTTCCGTGTCGTGTAGTTCTGGGCCGTGTAGTTCTGGGCCGTGTAGTTCTGGGCCGTGTAGTTCCGGGCCGTGTAGTTCTGTGCCGTGTGGTTCTGTGTCGTGTGGTTCTGGGCCGTGTAGTTCTGTGTCGTGTGGTTCTGTGTCGTGTGGTACTGGGCCGTGTAGTACTGGGCCGTGTAGTTCTGGGCCGTGTAGTTCTGTGCCGTGTGGTTCCGTGTCGTGTGGTTCTGTGTCGTGTAGTTCTGGGCTGTGTAGTTCCGTGTCGTGTAGTTCTGGGCCGCTCCAATACTGTGAGGTGACTGACAAACACACACACATTCTTATATGACAGTTCTATGACCAGTCATCAGATATTCATCAGATTTAGGATTGCATAATGGCATAAATCAGATTTCTGTGTCCACACCACAAAACAATGCTTGTTATGGTAACGTAGTGTATAGTATGTATAATAGTGTATAGGTGCACTTATGTGTGACTGTGTTGTAATTGGAAGCCCTCTATAGTCGTATATTAGTTTGGTAAGAATTGTAAATCAACGAAAATTATTACCAAGCAACACATTTAATTTGACATGCGTTAATATCCATAAGCCTGCTTATTATCCAATGTCATTTATTTACACTCCAAGCTTGGATTGAGCTATTTGAATGAAGCTTTGAATGTCTGTTGTAATATTTATTGACTTTATCACCTTTTAATAATGGGGTACACTATGACTTTGTGTTATTGTGGTTAAAGTTATGGTTCTGTTAGATTGCTGCTAGACTGCCCCTTAAATACAGCAGTGGGCCTCGTTGACTGTCCTTTGACTGCTGAGAAAATGTATTTTCTGAAAGGCTAAACGCCAATTAAAGTATGGATTGTAGCAGAATATTTTGTTAGTGAAAAACATGTTCAATAAATTTGGACTGAAGATAGACAATTACAGAGTTGAGGAGCACTTATTCCAAATGCGTTTGAGAGAGAGAATGCTTGACATTTTTCTTTCAGCTGTAACTAATAATTATGTGAATGTCTTATAAATTAAGCTTCGAAGCTTCGAGCTGTTGGGTACAGCACTAGTTAGAGATATGACTTGTATTGTGACATTAAAGGCCAATATTAAACGGAATATGATGCTGTGGTATTGTCGCAACAAGGACAGACACACAGACTTTCAAAATAGAGCTCGATTTTTTTAAATGTTGAAATATTTGAAATATAATGTTCACACTCTTTTCAATATGATTATTTACGTGACTTTAAAATTCAAAGCTTTGTCGAACTTTCCCTGCCGACCAGACCACCGTGTGATTTCTAGAGTAACCATGATTGGACAATACGACCCCCGAAACGTCAAATTCATCAAATACATCAAATATGTCGGGGGACAAACCATGCCATACAAAAAAATAAGAAGTAAGATAGACATATGGAGGTTATAAAATACTGGACATGTGTGTGCAACCTAACTTGACACAGTTTTAAAGCCACGTGTAACTCTGGGAGCTGCACAAACTGTGCCGCAGTGCTCCGGCTGAAGAAATGAGATGGAAATGATTCAGAGTTTGCCCGCTCGCAAACGAGATTGAATTCTTGAGATGCATGTGGAATCACGGAAGATGATGACATGCCAACGACACGCGGCTCGGCTCCTCTGAATGCACACAGTCCAACATTAGTGCCACTTCCTTGTCCTCTAACTGGAGGAAACGTCTGGTCGGCCATGCAACAGTGTGTCTGCTAAGTGCCAACAAATTATAAGGACTAAGCTTCTACAACAAAGTGTCAGTCTGCTGCACTTATCCAAAATAATGTTAAAGCACGGGGCATCATTTACATGAACTTACATCCCCTGAAGCAAAATGAATCATTCATGACAGATTGGTGGAGATATAACAGGGTGAAAGCACAATATTACTTTGATGCAGTCCCCCTGCATGGACATCTCTGTTCCATTTCCAAACCCCTCACTGCCCTGAAACTCACCACAGATATCTGGTCCTGTCAATCAAATTTAACAAGCTACAGATGGAGGGAGGCAGTGTCGGGGTGGGGGAGGAGGTGGGTTAGTCGCGGCCCTCAGAATCCGACAGGGAAAAGACTGGAAGTAAAGAGATTCAGATTCAGAGGATGTGACTGAGAACTGAATGAAAGTAACGGCAGGTAGGGCGGTGCTTAAAGACACCCAGCTGTGTACATTCTGCGTCCACGGAGCCAAAGGCTTTACTTCAGGTTGTCCGAGCCGTCTGATCAGCAATTAAGGACAGCCAGGAGCCAAGTACCACACAGTTGAGTCACTTCACTGGAATAAGTGCTTAGTCGGGGTGGGAAATAATCACCCAGCTCACAGTCCTAATGAGAGGAAAGCGCAATGTTTCAAATGTAGTTCGACCTCATCAAATCTTGAAACAGCATCTGCCCCCGCGTGTCCACAGCAGGACGGAATAATTGTGCTGACATTTGGAGCAGGCAATCATCTCCTCTGTGTTCTGTCCGCTGCACCTTTACCTCCAACTAAACTGCACTCCTTTTAATGCATTCTAAGTGAATGTGAGTCTCTCTTCTTCTGTTTTTTTTCTTCCACTTGCATCCTCTTCCTTGCCTCGCGTCACACTTCTGTTGAAAGGCACCTATTAGCCACAACAGAAGTGTGGCTGTATGGAAGTGTTGGTGGATCTGTCCATCCACTTTTTGTCCATATGGTTTCATTTATTTGGTCCAACAGAAACACAAAGTCCTGCCACTTTTGGTGGACTACCGTTGGATCTTATCTAGGGAGAAAAAAACTTTTTGATCCTGTTTTAATTGTGCCATGAATTACACTATTGATTTGGTCAATTTAACCAATAATTCAAAAGTCAAGAAAGTTGCGCATTTTGTATTTAGAAGGACTAAAACATGCATTCTCTCTACTGACCAGCAGGGGGGACTCCTCTGGTTGCAAAAACAAAGTATGATTGTATAGAAGTCTATGAGAAAATGACTCTACTTCTCGCTTGATTTATTCCCTCAGTAAACATTGTAAACATGAGTTTATGGTCTCAATCTTTAGTTCCAATTCTTCTTAAATACAGCATGATGTTCACTGAGTAAACTATGGTTAATTTAGCAGGGTCTGCTTTAGGGCGGGCTTACTGTGGGTTGATGCCGCTACCAGAGCCGTATATCGCGTCGCTACGTCACTCCTCCGCATTATAAATATATAACGTCCAATCACTGGAAGCAAAAGGCCAAGATGGCGACGCCTTCAAAACAGCAGTCCACAAACTAATTGGTCTCTAATTATTCCTATGGCCTATTATTCCGAAACCCCAATACACCAGAAAAATGTACGATGAGACGAAAGGACTATTTGTTCAACAACCACTCCCTCTGCTACAAACCAAAGCATATAGCTAATTATTTTTGCTAAATTATGTAATACGACCTTCCTAGTTGCAATATTTGTTTTCCAACCATGGGGAAGGCATAATGTGTCTCTCTTTTCCCTTCGATTGTCTTACCTTAATATTCTTACCCTAAACCGAATTTTAAAAAATCAGGAAGATCCAATATTGTAATTTTGCATAATATTTAGCCATTTGCTTATGTTTGTTGCAGGGAGAGTGTGTATTTTTTCTTTTAGAGCAATCCAAATTCACTCAACCCAAAGTGTTGATGATGATGATGGTGCCATATGTGAGCGTAAAGCAGAGCTAATAGTTATTGAGTCACATTTCACTCAACACCACAAATGTCCACCTCAATATGGTGGTGTACAAATAAATGTCTGGAGCTCACCAAACTTGTTTGGACTCATCCTCTGAGACCATGAATGTCTGTACATAATGTCATGGTTATGCCTCCAATAGTAGTCCGATAGATGACCGACCAGCATAGCTCTCCTCTCCCTGGAGCCGGCAATACCGTTAGCTAGAGAAGCAGAACACGATCAAGGGAAAGCTTTGCAAACTAAACCATGCTGGTTTCAAAGACCAGAGCTAATCTCAGTGCCATGTTGGAGAAGTTACATTTTGGAAGTAATGCTGCCCGTTTAACACTTTAACTCCTGTTTAGCTCTGGCAGAGCCGGGCTGACTGACACATGTGCCGTCTTTCTGCAAAAATTGCTATTATAAGTGCCATAATATCTAGCTTCTCCATTGTGTCGGTTTTTCAACGGTAATACAGTGCAGATGTGTCTGGAACATTGCTTAGACTTTTTCATTCAGGGTTGAGACTTTACATCATAACACTTAGATGAGTCAGTGGCAATGGAAATGTTCTTTAGCTTTCTAAGGAAGACCTTACTCTCCACTTTTCTTATCATTCTTTAAGGACATGGTGTTTTTTTTCTTTAAAGATAATGTTTCTTGACCTTCTGAGATCTATTCAATGCTGTTTTAAAAAAGAAATGCAGTATCCACAAAGTCAATGTGGAGGAAAAACAGCACTGCGAATGAATTGCTCAATTGCGGCAATTTGCAACAATTTAGGATGTAGTTAAAACAATTGGATTCACTACACAGTAGTTCCATTGAAAATGTGTACGCAGCCAGCTCTATAGATAAGGATAATCCTGAATACCCGGAGCACTGATGCCAGAAAAACTAAAAAGAGACCTATGCTTTTATGGAGAGATAAGACCAGAAGTTATGTTTTTAGTAACTTGGGTGAACTGACCCTTTAATAAATGTAATTATCATGGCCTCTGCATAAAGACTTGTCAATCCGCCATGTGAATTAAATTATGGCCTGAGGGAACTTCAAATGGATGTAAAAATGACGATACATACCTACTTTGCATATCACGCAGCCCTATTCGATGTCCGTGCCCATAAGGCTGCGTGATATTCTGGAGATTCATAGATTTTGTATACTTTATTCTTGTGACTATATATTTATTTAACATTTTGTGTTTTTATTGTTTGTAAAAACATTACCAGTCATTAACTTTATTGGAAGTGGTCATTACTGTGATGACGGAGGGCAGAACTGCCACCGGAGACCCCGACTCACAACGGACCGGCGAAGGACTCCGACAGACCGGAAAAAAACAATGATGTATGTTTGACATTTATTCTGTGACATATTTAATTAGATTATAGTGCAACGATTCATTGTTGGATTATAGTCAAAAGCGAGCAAGTTATGTACAACAAGGTTATGTTTCACTGATTGTCAACTCAACCCAAACATTTCTGCTTTCAGTGTGAAACTGTGTTTATCAATTTAACTTATACATACATGAACATGAAATCTGTGTAAAATTAAGAATATAAAAAATATACATAAAAACCCGGCAAATTACTCATTCATGTGCAATAGCAGTATCAATATCAATGTATCTATGTGCAATACAAACACTTTATATTTCCCTACCTCATATGTGCAATAATATGTATCACAACCACTCAATCCGATTATATTATATTTTTAGCTTTTGTTGTTTTTTTGCAATTGACCTATTTATCATACCTTTACTGTTTGAAGATGTATTGTAGTTGTTTGGTTTTCTTCTGCTGTCTCTTTGTCCCCCTGTGGGACTAATAAAGGATTATCTTATTTCATAGTGAGTCCCGGTATGATAGCATTGAGGCAGCAAAGGAGTATTAGTGACACGTAGGGGTGTCCCAGACTAATAAATGACTTAGTAAAGTTTCTTTGCTTATTCATTGACGCTGTTTGTTGTGTGCAGTGGACATTTGTAGGTGCAGCGCTCTCCGTAGTTCTGAAATGGAGCCGAGATCTCTGACAGACAGACAGACACAGCACAGTTTCTTAGCCTGCCCTAATTACGTTTTCCCCCAGTGTGGCAATCCACAGAGAGATGGGAAACGTCACGAGAGAGGCAACAAAGAGCCAGAGTGCTCTACAAGCCACAAACAGCAGTTTCCACTCACCTCTCCCTGCACATTTTAATAGAGAATCATCCATAAATAATAATTATACAAATGCTTAATTCATGAGCGAGTGCTGTATTCTTTGATTTTAAAACAGTCCTGCAACTTTCTTTCTCAAAATTCTCTCAAAATGGGGATATTCATACCAAAATAGGCTATATTATGATTTATTGGGAGAAACCAAGCAATTATTTGTGAATCAGATATTTAGAAACCCCCAGACTGATCCTTTGCCATGTAAGCACATTTTTCAGCCGCTGTGACTATTTGGCAGTTAAATCCATCCCCTTTGATCCAATCAACGATTAGTTTACTATTCAGGGTCTCGCCTAGTGTCTGTTTGTCAGGTCTGTGGATACATTTTTTTTCCAGTGTCAGTTGACTTTTCATTCATAACTAAATAGTTTTTGCATTTGTCACAGTGTCTTGAGTGACACAAAGAGACGAAGACAAAGAAAATATGAAAAATCTGCCGCTGCTGCTGATGACTTTTTCAGTTTGTATATGTCGCCAACGCACTTCAAGTTATTGGATGGTATTTTGCTCTTGGTGCCACAAGTAATAATAGCATGAATGATTGAGAGGTGAAGATGAAGCTGGTGGGTTAGTGTCTCTGAAGGTCTTAGGGTTTGTCTACATAGCAGAGTGCTGCTGAGTTCATCCAGGAGGAACAGACAAGGATATGTAAACGGAAAGGTTCATGACAACATATATTTGGTCCAGAAAAACGGGTCTCCATCAGAACTATAGCTGACGCATATACATTAATACACGCACACACAGAAACAGACATGTGGACGCACAAATATTTGTAGCACATTGTCACTCTCTCTCTCTCACACATAATTCCTGTTCCACGTCTGACATAAAAATAATTCTTTTTGCTTGGTCATGATTCTATAAACAGCATTTCCTGCAAGAATGAATGTAAAGATGTTGCAACTAACGGCACATAATTGGTTTCTGGGTAATGTTTGTCGCAGCTCAGTTGATTATTTCACAATCCAGCTGAAACTAGGAATAGCAATCATTGCATGATGAATGGAACAAAAAACAGTCAAACATAAAACAAAAAAATGGAAAAGGTTGCTAACACATAGAAGCAGAAACTTCATAGGAATATATTTTTGGAGGTGGCTCTGAAAAATATGTTGTAAATATGCTGCAGTTGTAGTCTGTGAGATGCACTGTATGTCATAAAACAATAATCTATGCCCTCCTTATTTTGGATTATTGTGTTTTATCGACAACACAAAGCTGTTAAGGACGTCTCCATTAATGTTTCTTTCTTAGGTCGGCAGGCTGAGCCTCTATCTATCAGACGTGTTGCAACAGCATCGTCCCGAGAGGGGGACACGTTCTGGAAAGCCATGCTAGGAAATCATTTGGAAAAGGACTGGGTCAGCAATCTGTGAAAGAGAAAGTAAACTTTCCTTAAGTTGGAATTTTCTTCCTTGCAACATTAGAGAAAAGGGACGATGTGACTGGAAGAGGTAATGTGGGGTCAGTGGCCCATGATTTCAAGTTAAATACACAAATAGGTTAAATGATCACTTTCAGATACTATAGATCTGCCTGTGCTGTAAGTTGACAGTGTGTTATGAGTATTACTTTATATGTACACAACAGCATGTCATATTAGTTTGTACAAGAATCACATTTAGTTTATTTTCCAACCCCAAAATGATGATGTGTCATGGAATTCAAAAGGTGCAATTCATAACATCTGGCCAGAATGTTAGTTCATAACGAACTAAAAAAAAATCATCAGAATGTGAAGAGGTTACCAAGTAAAGGAGTCTCTGGACTGAGTTGCAGAGATATCCTTAGAAATCAGCATGCTAACCAGCTAGCCCCAGTCCCAACCGGTTTGAATAAATACCACTTGCAGCTCGAGGGGCAACAGTCTGTCCCTCGTGGCACAAAGCCACAGATGACATAAACTATATGCCGACGACATAGTGACATTTATAAGATAGCAGTGTTTGTAAGAGTTTCAGCATTGTGGTCACATGTTTGTAATCTGGCTGTGTTGTTAGTTAGTTAGTAGCTATCTTATTACATTCAGATTGTATTGACCCAGTGGTGAAATTCAATTCAATTCAGTTTTCAATTCAGTTTATTTTGTATAGCCCAATATCACAAATTACAAATTTGCCTCAGAGGGCTTTACAATCTGTACACATACGACATCCCTGTCCCAGGACCTTACATCGGATCAGGAAAAACTCCCCAAAAATAACCTTTGACAGGGAAAAAAGGGAAGAAACCTTCAGGAGAGCAACAGAGGAGGATCCCTCTCCCCGGATGGACAGAAGCAATAGATGTCATGTGTACAGAATGAACAGCATTTACAAAGTTACATAAACACATTACATGAATATGACAATGTATGAATGGAACTCCAATCCATGAAACAGAAGGAGGTAGAGAGGAGGGGGGGCGGGGCATCAGCAGGGCCAACGCGGGAGGCCGGCTCACCAGGCATCAGACACCTCCAGGTCCAATGGACCCTATGAGACGTGAAGTCACAGCGACTCGAAATGATTTCCCCCTATTGGTGCATGTGGCTAGGCATTACACAATGCACCTTTGAAGTAAAGTTCCATGGTTTTCAGTCAGACAAACATCTTCCGCTCAGGGAAACCCCCGGGAATTGTGTCCATATTGGACAACGCTTCACCTTACAATGTACATAACATCCAACAACAATGTCCAGTGCCACAGCAGGAAGTAGTGTTACCCTTATACCGAGAGGCAGGATGTGAAATCAGGGGGGTGGATGGCAAGTAATGTGGCTACGTACATTTAATACAAGACATCCTCTGTTCCCTTCCTGTTACACACCTGCAATTAATAGTTCCTTTTCCTCACTTTAACGCTGTTGTAGTCTCCAATGTAGAAAGCGAAACATTGACATTAGACAATATTCAGAATAGTCCGTTATGGAGAACTTTGTCTGAAGACTGGGTTGAAATCCCTTGATGCCGTTACAACATTTTCTAAATGCATTCAAAAAGGATACTTATGGAGACTGGTCCCAATCTGAGTAAATCACAAACATTGCTATAAAGTTCTAATTGAAACTCGTTACTGTAAAGATTCTCATCCGATATATTTTGGATACATAAAAGACATAATATGAGAATAAACCTTTATTGTTTTAATGATCCATAACTCTATAAAAAACACATAATTCCTCAGTGCCCTGTCAAATTCATATTGCTTTCTCTAATGAGCATTACAGCTTGTAGGAGCTGCAGTCAGGTTCCTTGTCTCACAGTTGCACCAGCTGTTGTTGCCCATTGTCGTCTCACAGGGCTGTTGATTGGCAGTCCTTCACCTTCATGAAACTGTTTTCAACTGACAGCCCAGCATTGCCTTCAGGTGAAGAGCTCGTAGTGGCAGCAGAGGCTTTTGCTCCTACGGTTCTGGCTAATGAATTTGGGGCATGTCAGCTTATTGGAGACAGAAATCAAACCTGTGCTATTTTAATACTAATCGCCCTCACCGCAAGCCTGGTAGAAATACACTAAATCTTCACTCTGTCATTACAAATATATCTAATGATCAGTTTATTCATGCCTTGACAACGTTGCTATACCACTCCTCTGATTGCAAAAAGAAGTCCACACTGTAAAATGTAATTGCTGACCTTACTTTAAAAAAATAGTGAGCTTAACTCATGTCTGCTTACTTTGTTGACCATACTTAAAGAAACTTGGTAAAGAACACTTTCTGGTGAGTAAAGTTATTAAACTTATCATCTTAAGTAACCTTTACTTAAAAAAAACGAGTGAGGAGGACCCATTTGCAAAGTTCGGAGAAACTCGGCCACACTCAGCAGCGCTCGACTCGAATACGCATGCGCAGTCGACCACTGAAGACGTTCTTTGAGAGGCGGAATGACGAAGCGGAAAGAAAGCGCCATTGTGTCAAGTTATTTTAAGGTAAGTTTAAAGCTTGATAATAAAGCACTACCGTTCATCTATTTAGCAAACGTCGTCGTCTCTTCGGCGTATTCTTCATATGTTAATTATTGGTTGGATGTTAACTTTGCGTCTTCTATTTCGAAAGCTAACGTTAGCGAGCGTTTAAGCTAGCTAGCCCGTCAAGTCCACCGTGTATAACCATATAACATATAACCACAACTTGTTTCAGCAAACTTAGCGTGCTTATTAGCGGGTGCAATTATTATTGTCAATATTTCAGGGCCACTCTTGAATTCGGTAGCTAAGCATGTCTTTTTTTTTATTGTCGTGTACATGGGTTAACGGTGGAAGGGACCTCGTCGGGAAACAAGTCAAAATTCTAAACCAGTTTATCCGTTTATCAATTTAAAAGTAACGTACTTAACATATAACGTCACGTTAAGCATTTTTTTAATGGCAGACAGGATGTTAGCGGTTATTAATAACCGTGGCTGTGTCACTCGTGTGCACTGAACGCACCGCATTACGGGAGTCGCACAACGTTACTGTCATTGAATGAAGATGACATGTAATGTTAAGTTGAACGAGGAGTAATTCAACAACAACCGTATGACGGCGGACCTCTCGGCCACAGCGAGTGGCACCGTGTCCCAACAGCAAGTGGTACTCTACGTTTTGTATTGTGTAGGTAATGTGACTAAATCTTAAATGATCATACTCTTTCCTTTAGATTCTGGCTGAGTTCTGTCGCTTATCAAGCCAAAATCTGCAAGCAGAGTGCTTCAAAGAACTCGACAAATGCACTCCTCCTCTCTTCCTGGAGATGTCCAAGTCCAAGGAGGGAAGTGGCAGCCAGAAACTTAATGAATACCTGCACAAGTCACACCAGGAGTAAGTTTCTCAAGCAAAGTCATTTTTCTTTATGTGGTTACTAAAGTAGTACCATTGCATGCAGAGCTGTCAATTGATTGTCCTTTAACACTTAGGAATTGAGTGTGTGTGTTTGAGATATTTGTTTGAGTACAGATGTCCTCCGTGGCCTTCCTGTCATCCTTGGAGATGTGAACGCACACTTCTTCAAGACAGGCTTTGTAAGTCTTCAACATTATTTAACTGCCCAATCTATCTCTCTTGATTCACTGATCACTTATCCCTGATTGGGGCCCTTTTTGGTGGTATCTCATGTCTTTCCAGTCGGGTCCAGTTGCAGCTCTCAAGTCGCCCCATTCAAAACCCAAATGCCTTCAAGAATAATTTTAAAAAACTCATATCACACTCAAACGGGTATCTGTACACCGTCACATGTCTGCATGATAGTAGACGGCTTCTACTAATATCTCCTGTTACAAAAAAAAAAAAAGAAAAGGATTTTCCCTTGTAACATTATCACCATTTCTTTGTTGCCTATGCTTTTGGGCAATATGCTCGCTATACTGCAACAGGATGTTCAGGAGTAGAGTGCCAATATGATGCAGGTGTGACAGCTGAAAACAGTAGGCCGCAAACCTGATCAGCCTCCTGTATTTGAGTTTTGGATGGCGTGAAGCTGCGACTTGACCTTACGGAAACACAGCAGATGCCACCAAAGGGTCCTGATCAGGTCTAACGAGCTGTCATTTCTATTTCAATTAGTGTCTGATGCCACTGCATCAACCTGTTGTTCTCAGGCTCTTCTACATTATGTTGTATTTACATTTGTGCTATTATTGTTGTTCCATTCAAATATCATCCTTGTATGTAAATACCCCAGTCCTTGTGATCCATATTCTTTATTAGCTTTTGCAACCATTCAGTGAATCATATGATGAATGAATGAATGAATCAAAGCACTCACTCTGGAGGAGCATCTTCTTTTACTTGATTATCTAATAATATCAGAATTTAGCTTTGTCTTAGTGTCTGTGTCTCTTCAATGCTTCGATTGGTTGATTTTGTGGAGCCCTGTTTTTGCTGTGAGGCACAAATATAACCATTGTGTGTTCTACCATAGAAATGCAAAGTGACATTTGATATGTAATTGTGTTTTTTATGCTGATATTGTTGTTAGGACTCCGGGGACCTTCTGGACATGTCCCACACCTCCATGGGGATCCTGACAGTGAATGCTGAAGACACTGTGGCCTCTCCTCACTCGCTGCACCTGGAGTACAGCTACTGCCATCATTTAGGACGGAACAGTAGTGATGGGTTACCATGACAATCTTCCACATGCCATGTGCCTACTCTTCGGACTTATTACAATATGGATTGTGGAGGTCCGTTCATACATTCTGTCATATTCATTGAATGTTTTGTAACTCTAACGCTGTTCATCTGTACACATGACATCTATTCCTTCTGTCCATCCGGGAGAGGGATCCTCCTCTGTTGCTCTTCTGAAGGTTTCTTCCCTTTTTTCCCTGTGAAATGTTTTTTTCTATTTCTTGGAAGTTTTTCCTGATCCAATGTGAGGTCAAAGGTCAGGGATGTCGTAGTGTACAGATTATAAAGCCGTCTGAGGCACTCAAACATCTACTGATGCAGTAAGGGACTGTCTTCACGATGTGCATGGTATGTGACATGCCGGGTTTTCTGTAGTGGAATTTTGCAAATGCCAAAACTGTGTTTATCATAGTCTGTTACACAAAACTTAATTTGGCAACACGTCAAGCATTTTAAGCACGTTGTTTGAGCTTAAGACAATGTGTGAGGACAAAAACTCAAAAATACATTTGTTTTTCTTATAAATAAACGTTGTCTTCCATTATAACTGTTCTCTATCTTTGTTTCAACAGCTTATAGTAGATGTAGTTCAGCTTACTTGAGAATAATAGTTCAGCTTACTTGAGAATTTTAAGGCAATCGGTTTCCTGATTATTTCCTAGTAATGTGGACGCTTGGACTAGTAAAGATAACTCTTTCTTATTAGTACCGCTTACTTAATATAACTTGGATCTTTAAGTTATCTGAACTGACTATTTATTGTCAACATAATTAAAGATTTTAAGTTAACTTCACTCATATCTTTAAGTTGTCTGCATTTACATTTTATAGTTAACCTAATTAATAATGTTGAGTTAACTATACTAATGTTTACTGCAATTACATGAGTTGCCTAAACTCAGTTTTTTTCAGTTTTAAGAACTTAAAATTATTGAGCTACTTTACTTAGAAATGTTGAGGCAATCGGTTTCCTCACGTTTTTCAAGTAAAGTCAACTTATTACATTTTACAGTGCAATTGTTTAGAAGTTCATGAGAAAATTACTTATTACTATAAAGGGCCATTAACTCAGTAAACATGAGTTTATGGTCTCAATCTGTGGTTTCAAGTCTTCTTCAGTACAGCGTGATGTTCATTTTGTAAATTATGGTCCCATTAAGCCGAACTTGAGGTTTCAAACGGGAGTCCACAAACCAATGGGTGACATCACGACGTCTATGTCCAATTCTTATATACAGTCTAAAACAATGTACGGAAAATGTCATCCCAAACTAAACTGAAAAGTCGCCAGCAATGTTTTGTGGTGTGGCTCGAGGAACGTTTGGGCCCACTACCAGAGGATGAGACTTAGTGACTTTGGAGATGCCGAGTTTTCATCTAGCAGGTCAAAGCTTCCCCATATCCAGTAAAATATCTCATTATCTACTGTCCTGAATAGATTGTTGCAAGATTGTTCAATAATTCAGGTTTCCAAGACGACGGATTCTAAAAACTCCCCTGTGACTTGGTACGGGCACAGAGGCGCGAGCGAGGCTGTAGCCTCTTAAAGAATGAGGCAGCGTGCTGAACTTTGACTCATTCACCTCAGACACATGTGGAAAATAACCTTTCCCCAGCTACTTCTGCTTTCATTTCACAATTTTATACAACACCACACACAATTACCTGAACGAGTTTCATGCTTATTTCTTTTTGAACCAATGTCTTCCCTCTTGTACACAAGGGTCACCAAGTATTTACCATGACCCTGAAAAATGTCTAAATGTCAAATGTGTCAAAATGTTTTGCTAAATCCTTTTGCAGGTGCCGTGTCCTTGAGGAATGCCACAGACACTCCACCATCTCTGAGGTGATTCTTTTGATACCCCTATGGTGTTCTGTTGCTAGGTAATAGTCAGATAATAATGTTTTTAAAGTTTTACATTAACGTCCTTGAAGATCCCATTTAAATCCTCACCGCTAAGTACCTGCATCGTAGTGTGTGTGTGTGTGCGTGTGTGTGTGTGTGTGTGTGTGTGTGTGTGATGCTGAAATAGTTGCAGCCTTCTCCTGGAGCACATATTGTCTTTTATTACCTCTGTAAAGGGCCTTCCAGGCTTAGAGCAGTTACAATAGCTGTGCCGCCCTAAATTGCCTGGTGACAGCCCTCAGCAAACTCATCCGTTTTGCTGCATGTATTATCATATTTACAAAAAGAACACCCAATACACTTTAGGAACTAATTGACCACCTGACAATGAAGCATCAAGGACGTACCAAGACCCCCATCTTCCTTATTTCCGTGAACACTTTCGGTATGGCCTCAAGAACCCATCCACACATGCTCGTCCACACACACACGCACACACACACACACACACACACAGACCTGCTGAAGCCTAAAATCTTCCAAACTCTCTGGTGAGCAGACTTCCCTCATATGTATGTTAATAAATCACTGTCTCAGCAAAACACACCCTTAGCAGCAGGGGAGTTTACAGACCGGGGGCCCTGAATGAACCTCACTGTCCCGGGAGATTCCCCTTCCAAGGCATGCCTCCACACACCGTTCTGAATCTTTTCTCATTCATTCCTCAGCATTCGCAACAACAGGCTTTGTCCAACGCTAACTGCCCGAGGCAATGTGTGGCCTTTTCTGTTTCGTGATGCGGATAGACGTATGTTTGTCAGACTGTGAGCTTTTTTGTCTTCATCGTGACTGACACCTGACACTGTGAGTGGCGGATTTTGCATAACGCTGGCTCAGCGTGATGCCGCCTTTCCAATTCAATGAGGAAAAGTTTTTGGGAAACTCGTTATCGCCAGGAGTAGAGCAACCGTCTTTGTCATTTCACATATTCAGATGGATATAGGCATAACGGGACACTTTTCAATAGGCTACCAACTCAGGGTCAATTGAGGTTAATAGAATTGTCATACTACCTACGGCACAGGGTTTCACAACAAAATGCCAGTTGTGGCACATTTATGCTGCACAAATAAAAGAACGTTTGCGATGGAGTTCGGAGCATCCGTTGAGGAGTCTTAGAGTCTGAGGAAAGAGGCATGCCACTAGTCTGGTGGTACCACAGGGGAAACTGTGGCACTTGCCAGTCGGTAGCAGGGTGTGTATCGTCTTTTAATGTCCTCTGGGTTCTGGGCGGGGACTGCCCATTGTTCTGACAGCCCATGTTTACGAAATCCCAATAGTCGAAATTTCCCATTGGGCTTGAAGCCCATTTGTCTGACAGCACGTTATCCCGAAATCAAGCGACCATTGTTGCGAAGGCGCATTGATCCAGATACGCTCTCCCTGCAACAAGCACAGGCACTTGGCTAGTTTTTATTCATAGTTACGTCATCAAGCCTTCCAGATCAAACGGCGTGTTGATCTTCATTGTCATCTGAATTTACTTAGTTCAAATACGACTTTTTAGTTTCTCAAAAAGGTGGATAAGCTCCTGTGGATGCCAAGCTTGGCCTCAACACGATAACGGTGGCCATGTTTGAGAGAAAATGGTGGCTGTCCTATGAGGCCATTGGAAGGCTCCAATTGTACCTACTTGACCAAGCATCTGTTAACAGATAGCCCTTATGTATTCATAGACTAGCAATACAAAGAATGTGTTACACTTTGCTATACTGTTTTATCACAGTAGTGTACTATCACTTTATACTATATTACACTGAAATTACACACTATTTATACTCTACTCTACGGTCAACTGTGGGTCAGTGGTTAGCAGGTCCGTCTTTCAATCAGGGGGTTGGTGGTTCAATCCCCGCCCTAGTCGTTGTGTCCTTGAGCAAGACACTTGAATTGCTCCCTGTAGCTGTGTCTACAGGGTATGGTTGGTTGTAAGTCGCTTTGGATAAAAGCGTCAGCTAAATGACATGTAATACTATATGTTTGCATACGGTTACCACCACTGTCACTTTTATTTATTTGTTCCTTTTCTAATAAACAACGGATCCTTTAAGATTGTTAATGCTTTTATTTGATTACACAGCGACTCCTTTGAGGGATGGGAGGAAGTTAGACTATTCTAGTTTTAAATGTAGGAGCTTCTTGCCAATGCTTTCTTTTTAATTAGTGTCAAACGCTGCAGGAGAAGAGGGGGAAAAAAAGGAGGCGGCAAAAAAAAGAAGAAGCATGTGGCAGGAAATTAAATCAGCTTGATTAAGTGATTGTTTATGAGCGACCAGAACCATTAAGTAGAATGTTATTTCCCCCCCAATCCTTTTTAAATAACCCTTGTCTTTACACATTGCTTCATATCCTGCTCCACAGCTGTTGTTTGGAGCATCGCTTCAAAAGCTTACGATTATGCGAATGCGTGTTTGACTACGATTTGGATATCTATTGCTACAGATGGGTGTCTTTAGACATGCACTTCCTCTATCCCAATACAAAAGGCTTGATTTCCGCGTTGCTTCGTTATGATGCTTGTTGTTTGTCTATGGAGGATTGCTCGACAAACTCATTATCCAACAGAGGGCTCGTATCTAGTTGTGTTCCTGGTAATGAGCTATTTCCTGCTCTTCCATGGTAGCCCTATACTGTCCACCACAATACCATCTTGGTCTGCATTGTTGATAGCATTGGTATGTCCATTGTGGAGACAACTGGTGGGAGTAAGAACATGTCAATACCCCATTAAAGTATTTTCGAGATGACTCATATAGGAGGCAAAAGCTCATATTTGCTGTGTTTTAATGTATGAAATTATATCTTGAAACCTTTGTATATGAATGTGTGAGGCCTCAAGTGTGACATTTGCCTGTTGAGTGAGTGTGAATTGTTTTACCCAGAAAATAAAAACTGGAGATTATTTTTATTCATTGCAATGTTTTGTGCCTTTTATTAAACACAATTATCACGACAATTTAAGAGATATGAGAGGAGTCAAGTGTTTTAGAAAAAAAGCCTTGTATAGGAATCAATGGATTATGTCCACTTAAAGAGTGTTTTATGCTGAAACAAATATAGGAAGTGTTGAGCTTGCATTATAGCATTATACTGTAACAAAAACATTAGCGGGTAAAATAAATACATAAATAATATGAGCAATTACATTATTGGCTGAATCTGATCTAAACCTAAATGAGTGTCCCTAAACATTACAATCAGGAGAGACTCAACTGAAAAGAGAAAAGTTGAAGAAATATGAGAGACAAATAAACAATATCGTGCCATAATTACCGTATTTTAAGGGAATGGTGATGCCTTGATCTGAACAGGAAGAAGCCCGTGAAGAGTCTGCAGATACAGAGAAGATGACACGTCAAGATTACAGAGGAAGGGAAAGCGAGGCTGATGCACAGCCCCATTGTGTCATCTTTTCCTCGTTTCTGTACCTTGAGTGGAATGAAAAGTAATGTTTTTAATTGGTTGTGACATTGCCATCCAGTAAGTGAATAACGGCACGCATCTACGCGCCAGAAAGTCACACCGGGTCACTCCAATTAGCTTTGATAACAAATGTAAAAGAGAAAGAAAAGTTGCCGCAGTGACAAGGCGTTTGCTGAACCCCAGCAACTGACATTTAAGGGCGAAATGTGTGCGGTTGAGCGACTAAATCAGGTGACTTAGTTGCCCTCGAATCGCTATCACGTAAAAGAACCACCATGAGAAGTTTCCTGAGGCACATTCCTGTTTTTATTCCTCTCCAGGGAGCGCATTTCGAAGGGTGATGCTGTAGTAGAGGAACACACTGCAGATAACCTCCGAAACAACAGTGGAATAAATTAGATCTCGCGAACCAAACCAGAGAAAAGCATTTATTAGAAACACTTTACGTAAGCACTTGACAAATGCATTAAAGCAAGACGATACCTTGGTACCGCTGTAAACAAGAACACACTGTTTGTCATTGTCTCGTACCTGAACCACAGTATATCAAAGTAGAGCCGAAAAACAATTACAGCTGCAATTACTTCTTCTACTGCTTCTTATAAATGCAGCCATGAACACACGCACACACACACACACACTAACATAAACCTAATCCCCAATCAGTGGTCTGTCAGTGGAATAATAAGATGCATTGCCTCCAATCCAGTGTTATTTTTGCCATTCTTTAATTATGCTTTTTAGGGTGCAGTAGAAACACAATATTCAGGCTGCAGGCAATTTGGCTTTGCTTGTTAAACCAGATTAATTGTGTTAGGAAGAGGAAGCGTTTTATTGCCTTGTTTCAGGCCTACTGTCTATTTCCTGTAGCCTCGGTTTACAAAAGAGATTCTGTGTTTCTACAGTACGTAGGCGCCTGTATTTAATGTATTTTTAAAACAGGGCCGCGGCAGCGGAGCTGGTGTCAAACCAGTCACTCAAACACCCTGAATACTTGACGAAATGGCAGCGTGGCTCGAAGATCTTTTTCAATGTGCGACGAAGTCGGCCAATCATCCGACTATTCTTGGTTCGAGTCTCGCCGAGACTCACATGGGAATTTGGCCGAGTTTCAAAGCTCGACACAATTCTCTCTGAAAAGCGATCGAGCGAGGTGTTGCTAGGTTACGGTGCCGGGATGCTGGCAGTTGAGTGGACATCCAGCGGTCAGTTCTTATAAAGGGTCTGTCACATCAAAAATTCGATAACGGGAAATATGCTAATAGGACTTTTGTGGGAAAAGAAAAACTGTCCACGTTCATGTTTATGTGATTGCCAGGTTGGATCAATAGCAACAGCCGCAGCAGCAGCTTTCAGCAGTAGTCTAAATATTTTTTCCTCAAAGTTTAGACTTGTTTAGATAAATATTGAGGAAAAAATATTTAGACTACTGCTGAAAGCTGCTGCTGCGGCTGTTGCTATTGATCCAACCTGGCAATCACATAAACATGAACGTGGACAGTTTTTCTTTTCCCACAAAGTTTAGACTTGTTTAGATAAATATTCCTCGATGGACTGGCGGCCTGTCCAGGGTGTCCCCTGCCTTCGCCCTATGTCAGCTGGGATAGGCTCCAGCGCCCCCGCGACCCTAATGAGGATAAGCGGTATTGAAAATGGATGGATGGATGGATAGATAAATATTGAATATTATAATTCAACGTTTTTCCTTGGATCTATCATGCATCTATAGCCTTCACAAAAACAGAAGATGTATGTACAGTATATAGTAGAGCACAGCGGAACACTAAAGAAGCTAATATTTCCCTCAGAGGGCCACGGAGACCAAAACAAAACTACAGGTACAGCGAATATGGGCAGTCCCTACACGGCACGGCACAAAAGAATATGACATTGAGCTAGTCACGGCAGGTGTTTCATGAACTCAAACAAAATGTCTAAAATCTCAAAGAATAATCTGACGTATTGGCCTCAAACGCATTCATGCTCTGACACATGAGTATTTGCAATCAGATGCAAAAAAAAAAATTTTTAAAAGAAGGGAAAAAAAGGCAAATTGAACAAAACGTTCGGGGTGAGTTTGCACTGTAATATCATCAGAGTAAGAGCCAGGAGACATTTCAGGGAAACAGCGGTTGCAAATGCCGCATTCCGCATACAAATTCTATGCTCCGTGAATTTGCCCCTCAGTGCACTGATTTGTTGAACTTCTTGAGGATTCTTTGTCCACCGTCAGGAAACTAATCTCCACACACTCACCCAGCACATCTGTCCCACTTCATCCACATTAATGAGCCTCCTCCTGCTGTAAGCTCTGATTTACACACCGCCTTGCTGGGAGCTGAGGCAGCACAATTCTTGCCCATCTCCACCGTTTCTGCTCAATAAAACTAGGATAACACGACAAATATTCATCCCAACAGTGTTTTAGCCATTACGGAAAAAAGAGGCAAAGACAGAGGACGGGAGAGGGGCAGTGAAAGAGAGATGAATGGGAGGGTTCAGTATCCATTATGATTGACTACCTTAGTGCTCCCCTTTATTCAAAAATGATTTTTATAGCATCATGCAGTGCTGATGCAGTAAAGGTGAATTGTGTGAATGATCAGGGACAGTCTTTAGAGGGAGGCCGAGACTCCTCACTGCACCTGAGGATACTCAGTAAGCCCACTGAGCAGATGTTTCCAATAGGTGCTGCGGGAGCAAACGGCACCTTCAGGGCCTGAAACAAAAGAGGCGTTCAAGAGCGACTTGCATTTTGCCCGCCGAACACAAGTTGGAACAAGAGGTGTAATGAATCGTTAATATTAAAACCTTTTTCTCCCACACACGGGCAGATAAACACAAGCGCATACTCATCTGCTGAGGGTTGGCAGTCTGTAATGTAACCACAGGGAGAATAATTATGATCCTTCAAGATAATGAACCATGTGACCGTAGCCAGCGGCCTCAGTGGGAACACTGCCCTAGTGTGTGTTAAGATTTCCTTGAATGGATAGTTTAGATGTTTCAAAGTGGGGTTGTATTGGCCGGCAACCTCCGGTACTGTAAAGTGAAGCCAACGCTGAAGAGCTTTCAACTTGCAGCATTCTCTCTAATGGCCATCAGGGGGCGACTCCTCCGGTGTGATTGTTTGACTGTTTAAACCTCAGTAAACATTGTAAACATGAGCTTATGGTCTAAATCTCTAGTTTAAAGTCTTCTTAAATACAGCATGATGTTCATTTAGTAAATGATGGTCCCATTTAGAGTCAAATGGATCATTAATCATGATATGCTCTAGGGTGTGACTACTTTGTGATTGACATGTTGCTACTGCGATCAGACCCATATGTATATGGCATCCCTACATTACTCCACAGTCCAGGTATGGTCACTTCCGGTCACTGGTTGCGAAAAAACAAGATGGCGACGACCAAAACCCAATATCTTTTGTGATATAGTCTCCATGGTCTTTTCTGCAGAGCTGTTGTGAAGCTCAAAGTGGTTGCCTGTTAGGACTAAGCTTAGCCCACCTCTCACTCAAAGCGGCCATGCCATTACATGTCTGACTTTAAGCCTTGATATACCCTAAACTGGTGAGTTTTATAGAAAATCATCCCCTGTACTGTTGTCATGGATGGGGATATTTGCTATAGAGACCGAAACCTTTTTTTATATAACAGGCTGTAAACGTGTTTCATTGTGCGGTAAAGTTGGCTTTTTTAACATGGGGGTCTGTGGAGATTGACACATTTTTGGAGCCACCCTCAAATGGTCCAACTGCAGTTTTTTTGACCTGCGTTGGATAATGCTGCTGTGTTAACTAGATAGATAGAGAGATAGATAAGTACTTTATTGATCCCCTAAGGGAAATTCAGGATCCAAGTAGCTCCAAACAACACACAAACAAATATACACATACACACTATTAAACTATTTAAAAAGATTGTCCAAAAAAATAAATAATTAAAACACACATTACTAGGAGTCCTACAAACTACAAACTACAAACCCAGCCATCCAGTAGTTGTCAAGATATCTCACTGAACCCCAAAATGTCCACCTCATGTCGGCTCTACAGGAACTGTCATGGGATCGGACTTATTGTATGGGAACCATGAATGTCTGAACAAATATCAAACTAAGATTACATTCATCCCATCGACTCCGTCTGAAGGCGCCTCTGCCTGTAGCTGTTAAATGCAATAAATGTCAGATTTAATTTTTTTTCTTGTTAACGAGAGATGTCTCATTTCCGATACTGTTCAAACACTGTTATTACTCAGACAGTCGATTTGTGCGCTGCACTGGTTCTGAGAGTGCTTTTTTTTTTTTAAAGCATAAAAAGCCTGAGTGGCCAGATTATTACCTGCAGTGTTTTAATCAGTGAGCCAAGTTTAAGGGAAGCGGCACGCTGTGTTCCATCCCTACTCTGATTACAAGATCTTTGCATAAGGCCGGTGAAAATAGAAAACAAATTTGCATCAAACATGAGAGGAGTGTGTTAAGCCGGAGGTAGTTATTTGCATTTTATTGTGGAAGAGCAATCTGATTTCATGGTTGATAGTGGTGTAAATCAGACATGGACGATACCTTTCTGGGATAAATGTGGGCGCAGGACATTTTAATGCAACAAACACTCAACAAACCTTCAGGTTTGTCTTGTTTTCTTGTCATCGTGTTGTTTCAGTCAGGGATTGCTATGAGAATTGACCTATTGTACACCCACCCACACACTCAAGCTCACATTATCATACAGAGGACGAGAGACAAATTGGAAACTTCCATCATGCATCTTGTATTTGTCAGCGGGTTGTCATTCCCAGACCTCCCTGGCCTCTGAGGATGTGTGGACAAGGAGCAAAACTGCCTCTGAGACAGTGGTCGGCAACTAATCTGAGAGGAAGTTTTCCTTTCAATCAGTGTGCCATATATCAAGGTTAATTCAAGTTAAACGGTCTGTCCTTCGTTTCGTCCATAAAGACATCGTGCATCGCAACATTCAAAAAAGATATCTTCCTGTCCGCACATTGTAATTATTATTATTACCTCCGCCATGAAGATCATGTGATCGTTAACGTGCGTGCGTGCACCTCTGTGTCTGTCTACCACCAATCCCGCGTTCTGCTGCAGCAAACTGCATAATAGATTGTGAGGCCAGTTTTCGATTCCAAATGCATTGCTTGCATACATCATCGCTTGTTTTTAAAAAAATATTTGAAGTGTGTTTTACGATTGTGGGGTTGTATTCATTCAATCGCAATACAGCAGTGGTCATTGCAGAAACACCTGGTAGAGATTCATTTTTAATTGTATATGAGAGCACTAAACAAGAAGGCTGCCATCCTTATGAAAACATGCAAATCATAAACCCTCCTGAACTTCCACCTAACCTGTGGTGGGACATGGTAGGACGTGTCCCACCACAAAGAATGACCTCATTCAGCACGGGGATTAAAGAGCCCTTCAATATTTCCAGAAAATTCTCATCCGCACTTATTGCTAGCTACAGCAAGAGTTACAGTCAGATTAAGAAGGCATTTCCCGGGATTAGATTTAAATGTGTTGCTTCAAATGCTTACAATGACCTATGCTAGTTATGGATGATTCTTGTACGTCTGAAGCAAAGGCAGAAAGTAGCTAGATGTTGTCAGCGCTGCAGAACGTCTTACGGGGGACGTGTGGGTGGATGCTGTCATCCCATTTCCTGCCAACAGTCAATGTCAGTCTGTTGTAACAATGACCATGCTTGTTCCCCTTTTAAATAGCCTTTTTACAGAGCCCATTGGTGACCCACCCGGAATATAATGTTAAAAGAAACATTGAGGCATTAAATATTAGAGGGGAAAAGTGTTAGTCTTTTTTAAGTTGGAATACAGCGGAGAATAATTAAAACACTGCTGATAAATGAATAGGACATCAGTCCATCTCATGTGGGACTCTTACAACTCTATAGCCTCTCGGCCCACGCAAGCATACGTTTTCGTGATACCACGACGCAAGAACAGTTGTTGACTCCGCCCCACTCTGATGAGAGGGGTGTGATTTGTCCGGTCTTCAATGTGTTTATTCAGTTAGCATTTTTGCAATATGGAGGCACGTCAATGCAATTAGCGAGAAAAGAAATGTGTTGCCAAAGAGCGAAATACCCGACGCAGGTCCTCATATTGTCAGAGAGAATGGAATGCAGTTAAAAGCTCTGAATGCGTTCAACAGAGATCTTGGTCTGGGAGGCAGATTGAACCCCCCCCCCCTCCCTCCCCCCGGGCCCTACATGACATCTGTTTTAATCTGCTCGGCATATTAACATCTGATTTACCATCAAGGTGTTACGGTGCTAGCGATACACAAGATGAATTCACACAGATGTTGATTGCAATATGCTTTGTCATGCCCGGTAAAACAATAAGTGTAGCCGTGATTAATTGCGTTATTTAAAACTGGGTAGCGTCGTCAGATGGGATCACACCAGCTGCGGCACCACATCGGGCCAGGGGAGTGAAGCCAATGGCCCCTTCCCTACCTCCTACCTCCTTTCTTCTCAACGGCACACCTGTGAAGGTTCGTGGCGCTGGAGGGTTTCACAAAATCAGTCAAACAGAAATATAAACACCTTCAAACCCTCCGCTGAGGTAGTTCCTGCTCCAGTAGGTTCACATTTTGCAGTAGAGAATATAATTCTTTTGAGTAACAGATGAGGTGAGACGATAAGGGAAACAATAACTTGTGATTACATTCCTCACAGGCATGAAGGACTGGACTTTACGGGGGGAAAGCCACGTCAGTCTGCAAGGTTTTCGGCATGGACGTTGCTAAATATGACCGTTACGAGAATTTAATTAATTTGTTGCAGGTCATTTTCCTGGCCCCGCAGCCTTTTTGTGCAGGGGGGGGAAAAGACAGTTTCCTTTATGTCCTCCAATGATCCTGGACAGTAGCTTTCTTAAGCTCATAAACCAATATTATCAAAAGCTTTTCTCCGAGCCGAGGATCAATGGCATGAAAATTCCCCGGGTTCAAAGCAAGTCAAAGCCTAAATGTTGAACCAAATCCCTCTGGCTGCATGTGTGCCAGAGGGATTTGGTTGAAACGCCGCACACACACACAGTGACTCCCGAAAAGCCTCAACTTATCTTGGTCCTAATCCATTAGTCAGCTGTTTGGCTTCGGAATTCCTCTCACAGCACATGCTTATTGATTTAAAATCACTCCGAAACCTCCTCTCAGAACTTCTTTGGCTCGATCACTTCTGTCCTCCTTTCCAGAAACATGCACTCATTTGTAAGTGAACCTGATGCTTCAACGTGATCCAAGGTAGGGAGCAGGTCTTATCCCTCTCCCTTGTGCCTAATAAAGCTCTCGGGTGATGTACAGCACTCCCTTAAAAGCCTCATCAGCTCTGGAAACCAGAGAGCAAAGGACATCATCCCGCTGCAGTAAACGTGAAAGATGTTACCGCTTTGCTCTCTCAGTTAGAAGCCCTTTGAGTCACTTGTTATTTCAAAGGAAGAGAAATAAAAATATTAAAGTGAGACGAGAACCCGTGGGCTGTGTTTAGGCTTTGATCTGCAGCTGAGGTATTAGAGCTGGCAAAGTCTCATTAAACAGAAATCAGCACTTTATGAGACAGATGCAGAGTTGAGATACAGTCCTTACAGAAAAGGTACGTTGATGTGAAATGCTGCTATACCTCAGTTTGTGGAAACCTTAAAGATGCACAAATCAATATACAGTAGAACCTTTGGCCATATGTGTCACATGGAAGGATTGTCTGTGGCTTCCAATCGCAGTGGAAGCCACAGACAATCATCGCGTGACTCTGCTGTCATTTGCATCGTTTGGGTTTTCGGTTTTACGGCCCACGACTTTCCAACAGCGGAAACCACTTATGGTGATTATTGTTGCCCATTTTTATTCTGTGTGTTTCAAGCAGATTACCATTTATGACACGAATGCAAAAGAATGAAACAACAGCTTTTATGACACTCGTTCCCCCTCCCCTGTGTCCATCTTCCCCCGACTATCTAAGAGTTCCAAAATGTTTAAAATGCAGTCGCAGCTAAACAAGCAGCAGCTGAGCGATTAGCTTTCATGTATTCGTCTGTTCTTGTTATCAAACTCCGCATGACGTCACCCATGTGACCAGCAGCGGGCGGCTGGTCACCAAACAGCGTTTTTTGCACGAAGGTCTCACTACGTAAAGTACTGATAGCAGAACCGTTGACTCTTGACCTCATCGATACCATGGGTATCCACTGCTATCTTAACAGGTCCCAATTAGAACTGGGTTTAGGGGGACATCACTGAAGACTATATGGAGTTCGAGACCGGGGTTGGGCTTCAAAGAATGACACTTTGGACACGCAATGTCCGACACTGGGTGGGTGAAAGTCCTGTGTTTGTTGGACCTTTCCACCTCCCGACCCGCCCACCATAAGCGTTCTTAATCGATATTTAACACTCGGTCTGACCGGTGCATCGTCACATAGATGCGTTTGATCCCTCGTTTTAGACTCCTAATTGACTTTTCCTTTGGCATTGTTTTTTTATCCGGAGCAAAGAAAAATAGCCAATCCGTGTCCAATGTTCACAAAACCAATGGATTGCATTTCGGGACTATTTGATGACCTGCCGTGACACTGGGCGGGATCAGGTTGGTTGGGCAAACACGTCAGATGATGGAGAGAGCCCCAAACAGCAAAGTGAACTTGATTAAAAGTAGAAGTGGAACCAATAACGATACGCTAATCACTCCATTTGAATCCAGTGCCCCACTCTACTGCAGTGGGGAAAGCAATTTTGAGTAGAGCATACATAAGCTCATTGTAGCAGATCGATACAAATTATGGAGCAAGGCATGGCCTGCTAATAGTTTTTTTTATTTTTTATCAATTACCTAATTAATTGGGTACAGTACTGTGAGGAGTTTACAGAAAACAGTCAGAACACTGTGACAGAGTTTCTTGCTTAGCATCCATCAACAACGGTAGTTTTTCCATTGCAAAATATTACACGTCATTACCCTGACATATGTCATATGTCATATGACATATGCTCCAGGTGTGGCTGATATTACCGTTAGATGTGCATTACATACACGCACACACGTGCATGTGGTCATAAGCTCACAGACTCCATGCACTTCCCCATTGGCACACCCCGGGGTCGATTTACAATCTCCAAGATGACTCTCCAATAATCCAGTGCTCCGGGTGTTGCCCTTCCATGTAATTTGATTTCAGGGAAATAAAAAAAAAACGATTGGACTGTGATTTTGCTCCATGCAGACTACCAATGCGGCAACACACACACACACACACACACACACTCACAGTTACACACGCAAAGCGGTGCTCATAGTAAAATGTGAATCAGTTAAAGAGATGATATGCACAATATTTCTCATCATTTGATGATGTCCCGTCGAAGATTAAGCTGTCTCGTAGAAAAATCTTTCCCAATTTCCAAATGACTCACCAGCAAGGGTTTTTTCCCACGTGGGAGGCAGAGTACTTGTCATGCAGCCGTTGAACTGATGGCATACAGGATGAATTGCTATTAAAGCATGAGCTAATGGATGCTAGCCCATACCTGAATAATACCTCTGTGTCGTCAGGCTCTTTCCGTCAAACGCAAAAAGAAAATAGATGTGTTTTTCCATCTTTTCTCTTCTCTAAGCAGATGTCCTGCTGATTTCAAAAGCCTTCTTTAAGGTGTGTGTGTGTGTGTGTGTGTGTGTGTGTGTGTGTGTGTGTGTGTCTGTGTCTGTGTTCTGGTACTGCATATAGGTGTTCAATGGATTTAGCTTTTGAACTTGGTAAAAAAAAAGAAGCTTTATCTAGCCAAGAACTTGTTCATTTCTTTCCCCTTAGACCGGCTGTACATTATGATTCCAGACAGATTAATGTTCATCCTTTTATTATTGGGAGTTATTATGAGAGAACGAATAATTTCCCAAGTATTCTGAGGGAACTAACTCAATGGAAATCATGAATCCTTTGTTTGAAAATAGTGGATTGGGCAGATGTTTGAAGCGACACGGTGCTAATGGTCCACGACACAATAAGTACTTCATTTTAAGCAAAGTGTGCTAATGTCTGAGCTTGTTCAGCCTCATCTTCAGCACAAAGCAAAGCAATTGCATTAATCTAAAGGCCGAATATGACACTGCTGTGCCCTACCAGCTTCAGTTGTCACATCACAAAATGAGCTGTTTCCAATCAAGTGTCGGGCACATTTTTGAGCAAACTTTTCAAATGTCGCCAAAAGCAAAATGCAAATTAGGCTAGTTTCCATCAACTGGTTCGGAGCAAATTAACTGTGCTCTGTAGTTTCATCAGAAACTTTACGCATGGTTGTAATCTGCCAGTAAAGAGCGGACCGTAAAACAAAAAAGAGAGAAACAAGTTGACTTGGCTCAAAATGTATGTTGCCTTTGCTAAATTTGTGAATTTCCAAAAAGCAAAGATAAGTCTAATCTAAAAGTATAATTTAATGAAGTTTTTTTTTTTACTGGGAAGCTACCCTGGAGTTATTTTAAAATGTTATGAATTGATCAGTATGCATTTGGAATATAAACTTTCTAAAGAATTGCACATTTGTAGGAATGAGCTCTGAAACCTAAAAATGTGTCAGAATTGTTGCACTTCTGGTTCCTTTGTCTCTAAGTCAATGGGTTCTCCGAATGGGTTTTTAGTGAGATGCGAAGTGAGAAGTTCTGTGGTTAACACAAGCTGAGGAGATTTTAAAGTGTTGTGCTACAGTATAACACACACATCCATACGAAAAACAATGGATGTTAACAAGTGGCTAAATGAGACTACTGAAAGCCATCATGGCGACTAGTCCGCCTTTACGGTGACAAGTCCACCTTTACGGTGACAAGTCCGCCTCTCAACAGCGACTAGTCCGCCTTTACGGTGACAAGTCCGCTTCTTAACGCCGACTAGTCCGCCTTTACGCCGAGTAGTCTGCCTTTGCAGCGACTAGGCCGCCTTTACGGTGAGTAGTCTGCCTTTACGGTGAGTAGTCAGCTTTTTTTACGGCGACTAGTCGCCGGAGTCGTTGTGACTTCACGTCTCATAGGGTCCATTGGACCTGGAGGTGTCTGATGCCTGGTGAGCCGGCCTCCCGCGTTGGCCCTGCTGATCGCCCCGCCCCCTCCTCTCTACCTCCTTCTGTTTCATGGATTGGATTTCCATTCATAGATTGTCATATTCATGTAATGTGTTTATGTAACTTTGTAAATGCTGTTCATTCATGACATCTATTGCATCTGTCCATCCGGGGAAAGGGATCCTCCTCTGTTGCTCTCCTGAAGGTTTCTTCCCTTTTTTCCCTGTCAAAGGTTATTTTTGGGGAGTTTTTCCTGATCCGATGTGAGGTCCTGGGACAGGGATGTCGTATGTGTACAGATTGTAAAGCCCTCTGAGGCAAATTTGTAATTTTTGATATTGGGCTATACAAAATAAACTGAATTGAATTGAAAATATCATTGGCTTTTTGTTGATGGAACCAGTTCGATGCTAACTTCAGGGTTTACAAAAATACGTCATCCCTGCAGCACTCTATTGCAGTTATATTTTCATAGTCATAGATTCAGGGTGATGTTTAATTCATTCCCCTTTTGAAAAATCCAAGCACTGTACTTTCTTCGGTGAAATGCAATGTAACCCAAAAGCAATGAGCATTGAACACATCACGGCGTGATTCAAATGCACCATCGTTCATTATACCGCTGTCTGAGAAGGTCTCGGAGAGAGAGCTATAAAAACAGCAGTCAAGGAGCTGGAATGATATCAGTGTCATGGGCTCTTCTTCATCTGGCTGGATGGAAAATCATCATAAATACCAAGCATGAGCCCAAATGCTCAGGTGAAAGCAAGCCCTCCCTGGACCAAAGGCTTCATATTCCACTCTCTTCCTTCTCATTCAAACTTATATTACCTGGCTCAAAGCTTTTGGACTGATTTCTATCATTAAAGCTTGGTTGTGGTATCTGACTAAAGGCTAGCATCAGATTAAATCAGTCTGATGTTCCAATGAAAGCAGTGATAACGACAAAATATCAGCTATGTCTGGTCCCTTTGTTGTTTGTTTGTTTACCTCCCTTTCCACGGGCAATGATGGTGAATCTCAGTTTTATGTTGCAGCCCCTCAGGAGGAGGTTTATCAGATGATGAAGAGATCACATCTGTGAATTTTTGGAGGAATACAACTTTGTATCTATGATGTTGTGCTTTCACAACATCATATCGTTTGGGTGCAGTTCAAAAGCGAATCCTGGTACAATCCAATCAACACAACTGAAACTGTGGTGTGGTTTGTTTGTGGTGTGAAAGCAAACAAAGGATTTTAAATCAGCTATCGGATTTAGGCATGATTTGAGTCGAGCAATTAATTAATTCAGCTGCTTATGTACCGTGTTCAGGAAACGATCTCATGATTTATCTGTATTAATGGCCATAAATATAAGCATGTCATTGCCAGGAAATAAATGTCAACACAGGTGTTGGGAAAAGAAATAAAGGGCCACAGGTGATGGCCAAAGGGAATACCAGACTCCTCGTTTCTTTCCGCACACCTACAAGCACATCATTGCCAGTAATTTCCACGATTGATAGGTAAAAAAGCTGCTCTATGAAAAGGTTTGTGACAGCAATCCCGCAGTCCCGATTTTCGCAATATGCGTTCGCTCACTGCGGTCATGTGAGCCGGCATCCGCGGATACTCTATTCATGGTGTTACGGAACGGAGGCTTGTACGGCCCAAAAGCACGGAGATAGACCCTTATTTAAGCAATATTTTGCCCAAAGTCAAAAACAACATTATTTTGGACATTATATTAAATAATATTTTAATAACATATGAAGTTACACTACTGTACTGTTTTTAATTAAAAGTCAGCTCAAATTCAGTGATTATATTCATAATTTCACAATATTATGTGTGTGAGGCCGTGTCGCTAAAGCCTCTCAGCGTTGAGACGTCACTGACGTCATGCCGTGGTTGAATGAAGATTGTAAAGCCCTCTGAGGCAAATTTTTAATTTGTGATATTGGGCTATACAAAATAAACTGAATTGAATTGAATTGAATTGAATCAGAAACTATGGAGGATAAGTTGATAGTCTGGAAGTGGCCGTTATCCAGACGCAGTTCCTGGAGAAGCTGTACTTGTGCGGCTACGGATTTAATATATAATATTAATATCAGGAACCATACACGAGGGCTTTTGATGTTGCAAGGTTTTTGGGACTTCCACAAGATGTACAAAGCAGAAATAATGGTTATTTTTTCCATGGTGGACGGCGGAAATGAACTGTTTTTATGGCGATAAGCCACTCATCCTCTCCGGCGCGAATGAAAGCTATTATATTAAGTAAGTAAACAGAAGCAGTGTTCGGGGTGTAACGTTATGTGTCGGGGGCTTTTATTGTGAAGGGAATAACGGAAAGATAAGAGAAGTAGCGTTAATGTTATAAGAATAAAGGCGGTAGGCCCACAGAGAAAGGCGGCTCAGTTGACTCAACTAAAATTATAAATATGCTCCAACCGGACACCTCAAAGCTACTACTTTATCTAAGACCGTGTTTTGTAAGAGGTTTTGTAATTAATTTGTGGCGGACCACTGGGCAGGTCACGTGTTTCACAGCCATCACGGGAGACAGCGCCTGTTGATATGGATATTTCTCGTGAAGTTGTGTTTGATTGACAGTTAAGCTGAAGATTCCATGGTTGCCATGGTTCCGACCTATGAGTGACGAGTATCACGTGTGATTCTATGGCGCATTCTGTAAACAGTTCTTCTGTTCACAGAATCATCCAACGTTCACTTATTTCTACGACGACATCGCTGAAAAAGCCTTCAAACGGTTGAGTTTTTCTACTTGGACCCTCCCCTTGGCAACTTGTTGGAAGAAAATTTGAGATTTGTACACTTTCTAGACCACTGTGTTCAATGTGTTTTAACAGAGAGACTTTCTGAACCTCCAAAATACACAACCGTTATGCTAACATTGCTAATATTTGTTAGCATTAGTGTATATTGATCCACTAGGACTGACTTTTGACCGTTGTGGCCACATTTAAGAGGTTTGTCTCAACCAAAGCTGCTTTCTGTCTCGGTTTTATAGAACAGCACTATCCAGCATTAGTAAATACTGAGAAATACTAATAAAACATATCGTTGATTTGTATTAAATATAACTTCCAGGTGATACCAATCACAAGTGATGCAGGCATGACAATATATGTAATCCTTATTGTTTGAACGTTTTCATAATTCACATGTTACCAACAATCGTGTAATGTTTTTCATTTTTGACGATTTGGCTATTTTACACAAAAAGACGTTCATAAATGTGTCACTTTTATGTTACTGTGCCCCAAACATTAACGCGATGAGGAGCAGAATGAAACAACCTCAAAAATATATTTTTTTTATAGAAAAAGTGCCGATATGTTTTCGGAAAGATGGAAAGATTGACATTTTTTTAAATGTCGTATAGTGTAAAATTCACTATGTAAAAAGTATCTGATTGGAGATGTACTCTGTGTAAACTGTAATAAAGCTTCCAGACTGATAATAATAGTAATTCTCTTGTTTGCTGTTTGTTTTTACCCTAAGATACCCAGAAGGTGCACATATACCAAAGTCCGGATCCCAGACCCTTTCTGGCCTGTCATCACACAAACCGACCTCTGGACCACAGGACCAGCCTCCCTGATTAGCTCTGTACCTGTTCCCCTACCTGACTACAACCCTGGCAGCCCGGTTACCGTCAGTGCAACCAGCAGCAAGGTAAGAACCTGAATGCGACATGATCCAAATGATGGAGGATATTGAAACCTGTAACAACAAAAAATGAAAGTTCTAGAAACGGTCAGATTGGCAGTTTGATCAAGTGCTCAGCATCAGCAGCTGTCGGTACTTTCTCTGCACAGAGCGCTTGTTTTTCCTCTCTGTACGACTTGATGGTTATGTAACACCCGTCCCTAACATATAACCTCACTGTAACTCCACTTCATGTCTCTGACCACTTATTCATCTCGTACTCTCTCCCACTCTTTGGAACTGACAACCCTCCCACTCCGTCGCAACATCCGCACCCTCTCACCCTCCTCTCTGGCCTCGTCTGTTCTGTCAGCCCTCCCTTCAACAGATTCCTTCTCACTCATGCAGCCTAACTTTGCCACTGACACTCTCCTCTCTACGCTGTCGTCCTCTCTTGATTCTCTCTGTCCTCTTATGACTCGAAAGGTCCGCAAGTCCTCTCCGGCTCCGTGGCTGTCCGAACCAGTGCGCGCCAAGAGAGCCACTATGCGAGCATCGGAAAGGAAATAGCGAAAATCCAAACACACCAGCGACCTGCTCGCCTATCAATCTCTTCTCTTCTCCTACTCTGCGTCCATCTCTGCAGCCAAAAGTCTGTTCTACCAATCCAGAATCGAATCCTCTTTATCTAACCCCAAAAAGCTCTTCTCAATTTTTTCCAAACTCCTTGACCCCCCTGGTCCGCCCCCTCCCTCCACCCTTCTACCAAGCCACTTTGTTGACTACTTTACAAAAAAGATAGACGACATATGCTCTTCATTTACTAATCCATCTTCCATAACTACACCTCCAGTAACTTCATCTTCTTCCCCCTCGTTTTCCTCTTTTATCCCCCTGTCTCCCAATCAAGTTCTTACCTTGGTAATCTCTGCCCGCCCAACCACCTGCCCCCTTGACCCCATCCCGTCTCACATTCTCCATTCTATTGCTCCTGACCTTCTTCCCTTTCTCACCCATCTTATCAACACCTCCCTCTCAACCGGCTGTTTCCTTAACTCACTGAAGGAGGCAAGAGTCCTAAAGAAACCCACTCTCGACCCATCTGAAGTCAATAGCTACGAACCTGTCTCTCTCCTCCAATTCAATTCAATTCAGTTTATTTTGTATAGCCCAATATCACAAATTACAAATTTGCCTCAGACGGCTTTACAATCTGTACACATACGACATCCCTGTCCCAGGACCTCACATCGGATCAGGAAAAACTCCCCAAAAATAACCTTTGACAGGGAAAAAAGGGAAGAAACCTTCAGGAGAGCAACAGAGGAGGATCCCTCTCCCCGGATGGACAGATGCAATATGTCATGTGTACAGAATCAACAGCATTTACAAAGTTACATAAACACATTACATGAATATGACAATGTATGAATGGAACTCCAATCCATGAAACAGAAGGAGGTAGAGAGGGGGGGGGGGGGGGGGGGGGGGCAGGGCGCATCAGCAGGGCGCATCAGCAGGGCCAACGCGGGAGGCCGGCTCACCAGGCATCAGACACCTCCAGGTCCAATGGACCCTATGAGACGTGAAGTCACAACGACTCCGGGGAGGAAGCAGAGTTAATAAGGTGCAATGGAGAGATGTAAATTCATCCATAAGGAGAGAGAGAAGAGGAGATAGGTGCTCAGTGTATCCTAAAGCATCCCCCAGCAGCCTATAAGCCTATAGCAGCATATCAAGGGGCTGGACCAGGCCAAACCTGATTCAGCCCTAACTATAAGCACTATCAAACAGGAAAGTCTTAAGTCTATTCTTAAATGAGGTGACTGTGTCTGCCTCCCGGACTGAAAGTGGAAGCTGGTTGCATAAAAGAGGAGCTTGATAACTGAAGGCTCTTGCTCCCATCTTACTTTTTAGGACTCTAGGAACCACAAGTAGCCCCGCATTTAGTGAGCGCAGCTCTCTAGTGGGGCAATATGGTACTACAAGCTCCTTAAGATATGAAGGTGCATCACCAATCAAGGCTTTGTAGGTGAGGAGAAGAATTTTAAATGTGATTCTTGATTTTACAGGGAGCCAGTGCAGAGCAGCTAATACAGGAGTAATGTGATCTCTTTTCTTAGTTTTTGTGAGTACACGAGCTGCAGCATTCTGGATCAACTGGAGGGATTTAAGAGACTTATTAGAGCAGCCTGATAATAAGGAGTTGCAGTAATCTAATCTGGAAGTAACAAACGCGTGAACCAGCTTTTCTGCATCTTTTTGAGACAAGATGTGCCTGATTTTTGAAATGTTACGTAGATGAAAAAATGCAATCCTTGAGATTTCCTTCACATGGGAGTTAAAGGACAAGTCTCGGTCAAAGATAACGCCGAGATTCTTTACAGTGGTGTTGGATGCCAGGGAAATGCCATTTACAGAAACCACATCACCAGATAATTGATCTCTGAGGTGTTCAGGGCCCAGTAAAATAACTTCAGTTTTGTCTGAGTTTAACATCAGGAAGTTGCAGGTCATCCATGTTTTTATGTCTTTAACACATTCTTGAATTTTAGCGAGCTGGTTGGTCTCCTCTGGTTTGATCGATAGATATAATTGAGTATCGTCTGCATAGCAATGAAAGTGTATGCAGTGTTTCCTGATAATATTGCCCAAAGGAAGCATATATAAGGTAAATAAAATTGGTCCAAGCACAGAACCTTGTGGAACTCCGTGATTAACGTTGGTGGTCATTGAGGCTTCATCGTTTACAAATACAAATTGAGATCGATCTGATAAATAGGATTTAAACCAACTTAGTGCGGTACCTGAAATGCCAATCGACTGATCCAGTCTCTGTAATAGGATGTCATGATCAATGGTGTCGAATGCAGCACTAAGGTCTAATAATACCAGTACGGAGATGAGTCCTTTATCTGATGCAATTAGGAGGTCATTTGTAATTTTCACCAGTGCTGTCTCTGTGCTGTGGTGTTTTCTAAATCCTGACTGAAACTCCTCAAACTATTCTGATGTAGGAAGTCGCACAACTGATTTGCGACTACTTTCTCAAGGATCTTAGAGAGGAAGGGAAGGTTAGAGATTGATCTGTAGTTAGCCAACACCTCTGAATTAAGAGTGGGCTTTTTCAGGAGTGGTTTAATTACAGCTACTTTGAAGGAATGTGGTACATGGCCTGTTAGCAAAGACACATTAACAATATCCAGCAGAGAGGTGCCAATTAAAGGCAACACGTCATTAAGCAGCCTCGTTGGGATGGGGTCTAAGAGACAGGTAGACGGTTTAGAAGTAGAAACCGTTGAAGACAATTGGTCTAGGTTAATGGGAGAAAAGCTATCCAAATATACACCAGGGCATACAGCCGTTTCCAAGGCCACTCCTCTTGATGACAGATCTGCAGTAGTTGAGGGCAAGAGATCATCAATCTTGCCTCTAATAGTTAAAATCTTTTCATTGAAGAAGTTCATGAAGTCATTACTACTGAGGTCTATAGGAATACACGGCTCCACAGAGCTGTGACTCTCTGTCAGCCTGGCTACAGTGCTAAAGAGAACCCTAGGGTTGTTCTTACTTTTCTCTATTACTGATGAGTAATAGGCTGCTCTGGCATTACGGAGAGCCTTTTTATATGTTTTAAGGCTGTCTCGCCAAACTAAGCGTGATTCTTCCAGATTGGTTGAACGCCATATGCTTTTGAGCTTTCGTGATGTTTGCTTTAGTTCGTGGGTCTGAGAGTTATACCAGGGAGCAAACCTCCTTTGCCTCACCATCTTCTTCTTCATTGGGGCTATCGAGTCTAGTGTCATTCTCAGTGAGCCTGTAGCACTATCGACAGTATGATCAATCTGGGACGGACTAAAGTTAGCACAGGAGTCCTCCGTCACATTGAGACGTGGTATTGAATCAAATGCAGAAGGAATCGCTTCTTTAAATTTAGCTACAGCACTGTCAGTTAGACATCTGTTGTAGAAACTTTTGACTAACGGTGTATACTCCGGAAGTATAAACTCAAAAGTTATGAGGTAATGGTCTGATAGAAGAGGGTTCTGTGGGAAGACCTCCAAATGCTCAATGTCAATGCCATATGTAAGAACAAGGTCGAGGGTGTGGCCAAAGCAGTGAGTGGGTTTCTGTACTCTCTGACAGAAGCCAATCGAGTCCAACAATGAGATAAATGCAGTACTAAGGCAATCATTATCAATATCCACATGAATATTAAAATCTCCTACAATAATAACCTTATCACTTTTAAGGACAAAACTTGATAAACACTCTGAAAATTCAGATGTAAATTCTGAATATGGACCTGGTGGCCGGTACAGTTTAACAAATACTAATGCCAGGCTGTAATGTTTTACAGGTTGGATGTGAAAGACTAAGAACAAGGCTTTCAAATGAGTTGTAGTTTAGTTTAGGTTTAGGATTCATTAATAGGCTTGAGTCAAAGATGGCTGCTACTCCACCTCCTCGGCCGGTGCCTCGAGGTATTAGTATGAGTATTAATATGACTTGGAGGAGTTGATTCATTTAGGCTGACATATTCTTCATTGCTCAGCCAGGTTTCAGTAAGACACAATAAATCAATGTGATTGTCTGATATTAAATCATTTACTAATACAGCTTTAGATGACAGAGATCTAATATTTAGGAGTCCACATATAATTCTCTTGTTTTGTTGCACTTTTGAAATAGTGATGTTAACCTGTATGAGGTTATTTTGTATGACTCCTCTTCTGGTTACTTTTGATTTAATTCATTTAAGTGGCCGTGGGACAGACACAGTCTCTATAGAGTTAAGGTTAAGGGTGGGTAACTGCTCGAATGGAAGTGCAGAGAAGGGTGGAAGACTACAACTCTGCTTCTGCTTCCTGATCTGAACTCTGGGTCATGGATTAAGTCCGCTAATCAACTTGGCCATGTTCGCAGAAATTAGACACGCTCCATCCCAAGTGGGATGAATGCCATCTCGACTCATCAGATCAGAAAGTTTCCCCAGAAAGTCTGCCAGTTATCTATGTAGCCCACATTGTTTGCTGGGCACCACCTGGACAACCAGCGGTTGAATGACGACATGCGACTATACATGTCATCATTGATCAGATTGGGGAGAGGGCCAGAGAAAACTACGGTGTCCGACATTGTCTTGAAGGGGAGGCGACATGCCTCCCCTTCCTTTCCAAAACTCTAGAGCGAGCTATATTTAACCAAGTCTCCTCCTTTCTCCACAGTAACAACCTTCTAGACCCCCACCAGTCTGGATTCAAGGCAGGCCACTCAACAGAGACTGCCCTCCTTGCTGTCTCTGAGCAGCTTCACAATGCTAGAGCTGCCTCTCTCTCCTCTGTCCTTATCCTTCTAGACCTTTCCGCTGCCTTTGACACAGTGAACCACCAGATCCTCATGTCCTCCCTCCAGGACCTGGGTATCTCAGACACCGCGCTCTCACTCTTCTCATCCTACCTCACCGACCGCTCTTACCGGGTAACCTGGAGAGGATCTGTGTCTGAGCCTTGTCCTCTGACTACTGGGGTCCCTCAGGGCTCAGTCCTTGGTCCTCTTCTCTTCTCTCTGTACACCAACTCTCTCGGCTCTGTCATTCGCTCGCATGGCTTCACCTACCACAGCTATGCTGACGACACCCAACTGATCCTCTCGTTTCCCCAATCTGAAACACAGGTGGCAGCACGAATCTCTGCCTGTCTGACCGACATCTCTCAGTGGATGTCCGCACACCACCTGAAAATTAACCCGGACAAGACTGAACTTCTCCTCCTTCCAGGAAAAGGCTCTCCCACCCACGACCTGACTATTACCTTCAACAACTCAGTGCTGGCTCTGACTCTGACTGCCAGGAACCTCGGTGTGACACTCGACAGTCAACTCTTTCTGACTGCCAACATTACCGCAATAACACGCTCCTGTAGGTACATGCTGTACAACATCAGGAGAATACGACCTCTTCTCACTCAGAAGGCGGCACAGGTTCTGATCCAGGCTCTGGTCATCTCACGGCTAGACTATTGCAACTCCCTCCTGGCAGGTCTACCTGCTAATGCCATTCGACCTCTACAGCTCATCCAGAATGCAGCTGCTCGACTGGTCTTCAACCTCCCGAAATTTACCCACACTACTCCGCTTCTCCGCGACCTTCACTGGTTACCGGTGGCCGCCCGCATCCGCTTCAAAAAATTGGTTCCTGCGTACCGTGCTGTGAACAGATCGGGTCCGGTCTACATCCAGGACATGGTCAAACCGTACACCCCAGCTCGTTCACTTCGCTCGGCTTCTGCCAATCGGCTTGTAGCTCCTTCATTTCGAGCTAAACACTCAACAAAATCACGACTGTTTGCTGTGCTGGCTCCTCATTGGTGGAACGAGCTCTCCATTGACATCAGGACAGCAGAAAGTCTCTACATATTCCGTCGCAAACTAAAAACACATCTTTTTCGACTATACCTTGAATAGGGAAGGTAGAGCCGTAGTAGCACTCTAGTAGCACTTAAATGTCCCTTACCGATAGCACTTTGTAGTTTGGCACTTTAATAGCAATTAAATGCCATTTACGCATAGTACTCTGTAGTTTGACGTTATTGAAGAAATTGTACTTGCTTGATTCTTGTTGTTCTGAGTTTGGACTAATGGTTTGATGCACTTATTGTAAGTCGCTTTGGATAAAAGCGTCAGCTAAATGACATGTAATGTAATAATGTAATGTAGCTATTTAGTATTATCTGAATCTGCACGGTGTAGTAGTGCTATGGCGGAGCCCTTGGGTAGTTTTAAACGGGATGGCGCTATTACCTGTTCTTATGAATTAATATAATGATTCTTACAACCGTTCTTATTCTGAAAACTGAAAAAAATGGCGTTGCCTCCAATAGTATTAAGGACGTAAAATAAAAGGTCTATGCCTCTTATTAATCATGACTCACGATTAGCAACACAACATTGTTTTACACTATAACATTTGGTCACAGTATTAAAAACAATAAACAAACATATTTACCTCCTTGACGTCCACACAAGTCCAAACGATAGGATAACTGCTCATCAGCCACTAAGTTATGAAAATTATTGCTCTCATGCAATATTCACGGTTCATTTGTTTTTCTGCATTCCTCGAACACACGATACCTCGTAATATGCTTAGTCTCACCCCTCTACCAGAGAATGAGATTTGTTTGGCTGTGAGTTTCAGGAAAACCAAAATAAAACAAAGAAAACAAAGATTGACATATTACTCTACGAAACAAGTTAGGTTGTTAGACAGAATTCACATGCTGAATCATGTAGATATCACACAAAGTATGCTAATTTGCATGAACTCTAACCTTTGAACTGTAAATACAGACTCTCCTACTTCTACACTTATCCACTTTTAATTTAATTTTTAGAAAACAATTTACATCCTGATGTATAAAAGATTATTTGTAGGGTTACTGACTGAGACAGAGACTGACTGACTGAAACAGTCACTGGCTGACTGAGTAAGAGACACTGTCTGACGAACAGTGACTGACTGACTGAGACAGTGGCAAACTCACTGACTGACTAACTGACAGAGACTGACTGTCTGACTGACTGAGACTGTCTAACTGAGACAGAGACAGTGGCTGACTGGCTGACTGACTGACGGAGACAGCCTGACTGACTGACCAAGACTGACCGAGACTGACTGACTGAAACAGTGACTGGCTGACCGAGTAAGAGACACTGACTGACAGAGACAGACTGAGACAGTGACAGTGATTGACTAAGACAGGGAGACTGACAGTGACTAACTGACAGAAACTGACTAACAGAGAATGACTCACATTGACAGTGACTGACGAACAGTGACTAACTGACTGAGACAGAGCCTGTCTGACTGACAGACTCACTGAGACAGTGAATGACAGAGACTGACTTACAGAGACTGACTAACAGAGACTGACTGACTGAGAGACACACTGACTGACATACACTGGCTGACAGAGACTGGTAAACAGACTGGCTGACAGGAACTGACTGACTGTAACACTGACTGACTAAGACACTGACTGACAGTGGCTGACTGAGACATGGGCGAACTCACTGACTGACTAACTGACAGAGACTGACTGTCTGACTGAGGAAGAGACTAACTGACTGAAACTGACTGAGTAAAGGACACTGTCTGAGACAGTGACTGACTCACTGACTCACTAACTGACAGGGACTGACTGTCTGACTGAAAAAGAAACTGACTAACTGAGACAGAGACAGTGGCTGACTGACTTACGGAGACAGTCTGACTGAGACAGAGACTCACAGAGACTGACTGACTGACTGAATGAAAAAGAGAAAGACTGACTGATAGACAGTGGCTGACAGAAACGGACAGACTGCGACACTGATTGACAGTGGCTGACTGACTGACAGAGACAGCCTGACTGACTGACCGAGACTGACTGACTGAAACAGTGACTGGCTGACTGAGTAAGAGACACTGACTGACTGAGACGAACTGACTGACTGAGACAGACACTGGCTGACAGAAACTGACACTGTCACACTGACTGACCGACCGAGACACTGACTGACAGTGACTGACAGAGACAGTGGCTGACTGACACTGAGACAGTGACAGTGATTGACTAAGACAGAGAGACTGACAGTGACTGACTGACAGACAGAAACTGACTAACAGAGAATGACTCACATTGACAGTGACTAAAGAACAGTGACGAACTGAGACACACAATGGCTGACATAGACTGGATGACAGAGACTGACAGACAGTGACTGAATACAAAAGAGAGACTGGCTGATAGAGACTGGCTGACAGAAACTGACAAACTGAGATACTGATTGACAGTGACTGACTGAGACAAAGACAGTGGCTGGCTGACTGACGGAGACAGAATTGACTGACTGTAACACTGACTGACTAAGACACTGACTGACAGTGGCTGACTGACACTGAGACAGTGGCCGACTGACTGACCCTGACTGACTGAGAAAGAGACACTGGCTGACTGACTGAGACAGAGACTGACTAACCGAGACAGTGACCGACAAACAGTGACTGACTGTCTGAGACAGAGCCTGACCGACTGACAGAGACTGAATGAGACATGGGCGAACTCACTGAATAACTGACAGAGACTGACTGTCTGACTGAGAAAGAGACTAACTGACTAAAAAAGTCACTGGCTGACTTAGTAAGAGTCAGTGACTGACGAACAGTGACTGACTAACTGACAGAGACTGACTCTCTGACTGAGAAAGAGACTGACAGACAGAGACAGTGGCTGACTGACTGACGGGGACAGCCTGACTGACTGAGACAGACTGACTGAGACATGGGCGAACTCACTGACTGACTAACTGACAGAGACTGACTCTCTGACTGAGAAAGAGACAGTGGCTGACTGACGGACGGAGACAGTCTGACACTGACAGTGGCTGACTGACACTGAGACAGTGGCCGACTGACTGACCCTGACTGACTGAGAAAGAGACACTGGCTGACTGACTGAGACAGAGACTGACTAACGGAGACAGTGACCGACAAACAGTGACTGACTGACTGAGACAGAGCCTGACCGACTGACAGAGACTGAATGAGACATGGGCGAACTCACTGAATAACTGACAGAGACTGACTGTCCGACTGAGAAAGAGACTAACTGACTAAAACAGTCACTGGCTGACTTAGTAAGAGTCAGTGACTGACGAACAGTGACTGACTAACTGACAGAGACTGACTCTCTGACTGAGAAAGAGACTGACTAACTGAGACAGAGACAGTGGCTGACTGACTGACGGGGACAGCCTGACTGACTGAGACAGACTGACTGAGACATGGGCGAACTCACTGACTGACTAACTGACAGAGACTGACTCTCTGACTGAGAAAGAGACAGTGGCTGACTGACGGACGGAGACAGTCTGACTGACTGAGACAGAGACTGACTGATAGTTACTGAATGAACAAGAGAAAGACTGACTGACATACTGAGACACTGATTGACAGTGACTGACTGAGACAGAGACAGTGGCTGACTGACAGAGACTGCTTGACTAAAACAGTCACTGGCTGACTTAGTAAGAGTCAGTGACTGACGAACAGTGACTGACTAACTGACAGAGACTGACTCTCTGACTGATAGTTACTGAATGAACAAGAGAAAGACTGACTGACATACTGAGACACTGATTGACAGTGACTGACTGAGACAGAGACAGTGGCTGACTGACAGAGACTGCTTGACTGAAACAGTGACTGGCTGACTGAGTAAGGAGACACTGACTGACTGAGACAGACTGACTGACTGAGACAGACACTGACTGACAGTGACTGACAGAGACAGTGTCAGACTGACAGAGACAGACTGAGACAGTGACAGTGATTGACTAAGAGAGGGAGACTGACAGTGACTGACAGACAGAAACTGACTTAAAGAGAATGACTCAGAGACAGTGACTGACGAACAGTGACTAACTGAGTGAGACAGTGACTGACTTAGACACACAATGGCTGACATAGACTGACAGACAGTGACAGATTGTCTGACAGAAACTGTCTGATAGAGACTGACAAACTGAGACACTGTTTGACAGTGACTAACTGAGACAAAGACAGTGGCTGACTCACTGACGGAGACAGCCTGACTGACTGACAGAGACTGACAGAAACTTACTCAGTCAGCCAGTGACTGTTTCAGTCACTGGCTGACTGAGTAAGTTTCTGTCTGAGACTGACTGACAAACAGTGACTGACGAACAGTGACTGAGACAGAGACTGACTAACCAAGACAGTGACTGACCAACAGTGACAGGCCAAGACTGACTGAGACAGAGAAAGTAAATGACTGACAAAGACTGACTTTAACAGAGACAGTGGCTGACAGAGACTGGCTGTCAGACAGAGACTGACTGTCAGTGACTAACTGAAAGAGACAAAGACGGACTGACTGAGACGGACACTGGCTGTCAGTGACTGAGAAAGAGACAGTGGCTTACTGACTGACTGAGACAGAGACTCACAGAGACTGACTGGCAGTGACTGAATGAAAAAGAGAGACTGACTAACAGAGACTGACTGACAGTGACTGATTCACAGAGACTGACTAACAGAGACTGACCAACAGAGACTGACCAACAGAGACTGACTGACAGTGACTGATTCACAGAGACTGAAAGAGACAAAGACTGACTGAGACTGACTGAGACGGACACTGGCTGACAGTGACTGGCTGACAGGAACTGACTGACTGAAAACAGTCAGGCTCTGTCTCAGTCAGTTAGTCAAACTTTAAATAAAATAAAGCAGCACTCACTTCAACCTGAGGTTGTGAAATTAAGAATATCATCTTTTCATTTGAGCCACTTTTGCTTTTAATTTTCACAAAACCTGTACAGTAAAATCTCAATAGAGAATATACATGAACATAGCAGGGGACCTCACGAACAACACTCCAGTGGAAATAGAATATAACCTTTTAAGGATCTGCTTTAACAGTTATAATATTGTGAAATTATTAATATAATCATTGGATTTGAGCTGACTTTCAATAAGAAAACAGTACTGTAGTGTAACTTTACATGTTAGTATAATATTATTTCATATAATGTCCAGAATAATGTTGTTTCTGACTTGGAGAAATTATTGCTGAGAAATGGGTCTCTCGTCTTGCTTTTTGGGCTGTACAAGCCCTTGTACCGTAATACCATGAATAGAGCTGCATTACATTTCAAGCGGCGGCTCACGGATGCCGGCCCACATGACCGCAGTGTTCGCACCAGTCATCCAGGAGGCATTTGTACAGTCCTGTCTCTACCACTATCCATCAGAACATGTGGTCAATTCTTCCCCAAGTGGGTCCTGATGATCCAAATGATAATCGCCAAAACTGTCCAATCAACGAGTTATTTCCGTCAGTTTAGAGTTGTTTTTTAGTCCCATTGGTTCATTTATAAAATGTTAGAGGGAACAGGAACTGGACTAGAACTAAAATGCAACAATGTATCATTGTATCCCTTTTGGCCCCGACCAAGTAAACCACAGTGCAGGTGTGAAAGCACCCGAAGTGTTCTGTGCCAGTGAACAATAACGGGTGCATGGCTTCAGTATGCAATACAGTCAAAGTCCTCTCGTCATTATCAAAGTACCACAAACGTTTTCTACACTTAATCATGTGACGGCATCATGCAGCTGGCGCGAGTCAAACACATGAGGAGGACTCCCTTAGTTCTCCACTTGGACATCTACAATGTGATCAACAGGACGGAAAGCAACAGTGTTGCGTGAGAGTAGCAGGGTGTGTGGGCCAATTCACCACTACGTTGCTCCTTAATTAAATGAGCCAAAGCTACTAGTCTCGTAACAGGAAGCCTGGGTTAAAATAGGTGGAATTCTTGAGGGTGCAATTATAGTGATCCCTTTTACTGTAATTGTGATGCCGTTTCCTGCATTTAAAGTCAAGACCCCAGGGGGGGCGAAACAGATCTTTTGCCTTTTAGATCTGAAGCTTTTCTTAAACCCAAAGTTTGCCAGTATATTATTGTAGTAAGCAGCTAATTAGCACACTATGCTACAAGGTATCTCTACAAGGCAGTCGACATGACATGCAATGTGCTTGATAAGCACCGCAGCCGGAACCAATTGTTGTGACAGAGCATGACAGGACTACGCAGTGAGACCAGACTGGAATAAAGAAGAGTTTTATTTCATATTCAATTCCTGGCTGGTTGGATGGTTTGATCGATGGGATATTTTTGCATTTATTACACCAGAAGGCTTGGCAGAGATTAGGAGCACTGCAGATTTGGGTGATAATTCCCTGCTGGTTCATCATTACAGGCAACCACAACGGCGTGGCATATTTGAGCAGCTACTGTCATCGATTAACTGTTCTGACTCGTGCTGCAAGCTGCAGGGATGGCAAATCACTTATTTTCTTTCCCTTTTGGCAATTATGATTCATGACCTTTCGTTCCACCCCAGTTCGCAGAATACAATTGTTGGAATCATACGTTTCTGCAAACCACGGATACGTTAAACACTCATGGCGCTTTTGCTTTTAAATTTACAAATTACATTTAGGCTTCAAAACTACTTGATTGGGTTTAGTATAAGAGGACCGCGAACAAAGAAATTCTTAGTTCACTCGCACACATTTTTCTGTATTTTTTTGGGGGGGTTAATTTGTCAATGAAGGTAAAAAATAAAATAAAAAAGTCATTAAAAAACGTGTCGATTATTCACTGAGTTGATTTTATTGAAATGTCTGTAAAGCTCTCTCTTCAAAGGATAACACAAAACCACCACAACCAATCCTGTGTATCCAGACCGTAAATAAGTCATTCAGCATTTGGCGTAACGGCTGACTGTATCCTAAGATTGGGACACGGTTAAATAAGCACTGCAGCTTTACTGTACAGATCCACAAATAACTTTGCATCCTTCAGTAAGCTCCTTGACACAAGCACTGATGAGACTAATTATCAGACTGAATCCATGAGGATTAAGAAATGCACACTGTTTAACACAAGACATCTGAATGAACAGAAGTTCAAGTTATAGTCTGCGGCTGCATTCCAGTACTTACAAGAACAACAACAGCTGTCATCAGGCGTGTGGGAGCAGGAAGGAGTTGAAGTTATAATAAAAAGTTACAAAGGTTGTTCAGTTGACAAATCCATTGAAAAGGTACCCAAATACCAAACACACACACACACACACACCCTCACACACACCCACACACACACACACACACACAGCATTGTGCAAAGACTGGCAGAGAATAGGTTTACAAACTGGTTCCACAAAGAGCCACATCCCCAACACATTGACGGATGATTGAGTTGTTTGGCCTTCAGACTAACTGACATCAACCTATAGGTGTGAGAAAGAATAGAGACATTTAGGAATAATCCACAGACCACAATGTCAACAGTGTTCATATGGATGATAGGAGTATTTCTTTGTCAGAAAGGTCAGTGGTTCCAATGAAAGCTGTCCAAAGCAAAGTGTATGAATTACCCTGAGTAACCAAGACACTAAGTTTGACCTCAAACTCTAAACCCATCGGCTATTGGTCTGATGACGATTTTGCCTCTGGGGCCGACGGACACTATTTCTGGGGATCTGGATGACTGATAACGGACATTTGGGTAAAGACTTCCTCACTGATTACACTCTGATTCGCAATTTGAGACACAAGAATGGAGTTGGGGTCTACAAACGAATTGTTTTATGTTTCAATGCAAATCATTCTGCAACCAAAGCCGGCTCAAACCTGATTGGTCAATACTACTTGCCGTACAAACGGAAAACAGAAGGCTTCCGATACCAAATCCTTTCCCCGTTGCCTATCGATTCAGCGTTCAGATATCTGTTTTATGAGATTAGACTTTTTTCCCAACCTGCATTGTTGTGTTCCTTCTGTTTTGTTATAGTCAGACCCCCCATAGGCTGCTGGAAGATGGACATCTTCTCCCCTGCCCTGCCTGCTATGCTGCGTGTGAAGTCCACCTACAACTCTTTAAGTAGCTCTTTCAATTTCAAGCAGAAAGTAAGGCTTTTGTGTGTGCACGTGAAGCAAACGTGTGACCTGTCTTCTGTCCCTCTGCTGTTAGGTGTCCAACATCTGCTTAAGATCCATGAAATGTTAATGTGAAACTGGCCCTCTCAAAGAACTTTAATTGAATGCTGTGTATGTGTGTGTGTGTGTGTGTGTGTGTGTGCAAATACAAATAGTTTTATTTAAGAGCTTTGCTGCATTAACATTGAATTATTGCACTCTCTCTCTCTCTTCCTCTCTCTCTCACAGCTGTCTGTGACCTTGAGAAAGTGGTATTATTGTTATTCAGCGATGTGCACTGCTAGAGAAATAATTTCCAATCAAGGTCTCTGAATACAAAAGACATAATGTGCACACATCATTCAATCTGAAGGTAAATGGTAAATAGTAAATGGATTGCATTTAAATAGCACCTTTCTTTCGCTTTACAATTGCCTCTCATTCACACACACACACACACACACACACACACACACACACACACACACACACGCTGCCATGTAAGGCGCTGGTTCAGGGTCTCGCCCAAGGACACTTTGACATGCGGACACAAGGAGCCAGGAATTGAACTGCCAACCTTGCGATGAACTCTTCTAGAGCCCTGTCTGACAGTGATGTGCAAAAGTGAAATTAGTGTGACTACTCGACCTTTTGCGGTTTCTAAGCGCTAAGAAGCGTAGCGATATGCAGTACATTACCGTAATGGTAAAAAACAGTATCGGGATTGCCTCTGGGGGAGGGGTGGAACTGAGCAGAGCAGCAGGTGAGAGTGTTTGAGAAGTGTATGGGCTTTTAGTGGCATTTTCTTTGTAGATAATACTTTGATGTTGTAAATAATACTATTAGTATTGCATTCTCAATGGCCGACTTTCCTGTCCCCACAAACCAAAAGAAGGACACTGTGAAAAGAATAGACAGAAGGCCAGCCTGGGACATTAAAAGTGTATTCTCTGACATAAAAGCACTCCTGGATGTGTGAGGAGTGCACGGTTGGGTTCTGTCTCCAGCTCCACCAACATCACAGCGTGTAACATGGACACTGAAAGCTCCAGGAAAAAAGATGTAAAATAGGTTCAATTTCATTCTTGTAATGTAAAACGTTTTATACAAGTTCATTTAAAATGGTTTATAAAGAGAAACCTGATGAAAATTAAAATACGTTTCTTTATTTTTTAGACAATGTTTTCAGGAGACAAGAAAGCCATCACAGATAATTGACTGAGTGAAATAACAATATTTATAATGGACTTAAAACTACTCAAAGTTCTTTATTATCACAAGCACAACAATTGGAGTGAAGCAGTCATTGGCAATGAACATCTTGGATTGCAGGCTCCCTCCAACAACACTCATTTCTAACACAAGCGAAAGTATTCTTGTACTTTTTCTGTAGCTGCCGAGCTATTTGGCACTCCATCACTGTGATAGAAATTGTTGTATCAGAAGGACTAGATGATTTGCCTTTGCATGGGAAAATGTCACAGGGTCAAAGAAAGATGTGAAGGAGAATTTATTAGGATTGAGGAGTAGACAACTGAGATGCTCAGAGAACCCGACTGCACATACACTCGGCTACATAATTACGATGCAGTGGTGCGCGGAGTGATATCGACAGAATAGTTGATCCCTCGAAGATATTACTCAGATAAGCAAGGGCCCAACACTACTGCATTCAATGAATAGCCAATAACTCTACCTAGCTGAGGAGTGGACATCCCCATGAGCCAATTTCAATTAGTGGCCGATAAAAGGGCTGCTGGGGAGTAGCAGAGCAAAATGGAAGATGTGGAGCTTGCTGCTGCTGTATGGCTCACCATGCAGCGAATCCAAAGAGTCATTCACAGGAGGAGCCCTGAAGGCAAACTACTACCGCATGCTTTCTCAGCAATAATGCATCATTAGTTTTTAAAAGGAAAACAAGAAAGGAAAAACTATTCACACTTTATTTAGTCTTTTAGAGGAAAGGAGCAAAATATATGCCACCCTAAACACCCACCTTTGTAGAGATTTATTTCGATGCATCGAAAGACATGCATTTTGTCTAGCGCCTGTTTAGGCCTTCTATTGAGGCTGGGTGCAGTATATGAAGGCCATCCTGGTGGTCGACTGTCTGGCTCATTTTCCGTAGTACACTGTTGTCTCCCGGGTCTCCGATGTCCCACGGACGACCGTGCTCAACATCGCAAGTGTCCTTACATGTGTGACGCAATCATAGACATAGAAGTGGTCCCATTCCATCCGCCATGGCTTCCAATGTCCACAGCCCAGCCTTCAGCCACTGTGATGGAACAATTGATGGATGCCACGTCCGCATCAAGGCTCCCCATGATTTGTTTGGACAAGTTTACCTGAACGGGAACATTTTGCAATCGGTCAAGCTTCAGTTCAGTCAAAGTAAATAAACAGCCTTTGTTTTGACAATAGTTATAGTTGGACAATAGTTGGTCATATCTAATGATGCCGATCTTTTTGTGAGAGATGGATAAGAAACATTAAAATCATTCACTCTCTGTAAAACTAGTGGTCAAAGTATTCTAAATAATAAATGTAGTATCTGTATGTAAAAAGTATTTATGAAAAGGACAGCCTACATGTGCTGCTAGACTCCTTTCTTCTTCTGTGTGGTCATTATGTTTAGCCAAGGAATCTTTCATTTGGCTCCAAAAAAGCAACATCCCTGACTTCACGTCCTTCTTCTTTGTGAAGGCCAACACACCCTCACCAAAAGTGGGTGGGTGGAATAAGTTGGTGGGCATGAACTCTTCATCCTTACTGTCTGTGTCAGATAGGAGGAACATTGGTGACTCTTTCCAGGATGAGGCTGAATGGGCCGCGTCCCTCAAAGTTCCATTCATGAGAACATTTTACCGACAAATAAAGGTCTATATACTCCGAGCAACATTCCTCTTCCCACTGAAGAGCTGATCCAGTTAAAGCCTTTGTTAAGGCTTCTGTGACTGCATTTACTTGAGTTAATGATATTCCTTCCAGTCCTTCCAGTTGGCCTTTGGGTTCTGACATATAGTTTTCAACATCTAAGCATTACCAAGTTATGGCAACGGCAGCTTACGTGATCCTATCAGTCATGATCGTTTGTTTCCGTGAGCCGACGAATGTTGTGTTTCTTCAATTGGACGTGTGGGACGAAATTATCTTGTTTTCTTTTCCTAAAGGATGTATCCTCTGCTAAAGGAGATGAGAAAGGAAGCACTGACACACCTTTACTTAGCATTTAGAGAATTGGAACATTTCAACAACAACATTTCAACAACAACTTTTCAACAACGTTGTCCATTTCAGTGAGGAACCTTCTTGTTGAAACTTTACATATACAGTACTTGCCCAACAATTGTATACTGTATTGATTAATGCAGTTGTTGTTGTTGTTGGTGTTTTTTTAAACCAGTATTATATTCACTTTATTTTTAAAAAGTTATCAAAAAGTTATCAAACTCCTGTGACCAGCTGGAATGAATTGCCTTCACATCGAACAAGCAGAACAAACCCTTCTCAATGTAGATATTTTGACATGTCACAGCAGGAAAAAGCACATCTGTTAACTGGTACCGTTGATGGCTCTGTTCCATTCGGGTGTGCCAGCCAGCCATGGGCGGGAGCCATCGTGCACAATAGCAGGACCCTGGCACAGAGTACCGAAATGGAATTTAGTCATCTTAAGTAATGTTATTACGTGTTAATGTTATACACACATGTCTGTGTGAAAAAGGTCTGTGCGAGAGATGCTTTGATTCATAAATGCTGGCACACACAAGCAATACCAATGTGCAGGTACACACATATATGAACATACATAAAAAACCCAGTATGGCACAGCTGTCATAACATCCGAGCCGTAACAAAGACTATGAGCATAGGTGGTGTGGGAATGGGCTTGAAACCAAGATCTACATGCAAACTTATCCCTGTACACACAAAAACACGTCTCCACACATGTAGGACAGTGACGAGGTTCCTTTCCTGGCATAACAGACAAAATACATTTTCAGTTATTTGCTAAACTGCAGTGCTGTTTTTAAAGGGATGGGTTGGATGTCTTGAAGTGGGGCTATATCCATAGTCAGTGTATCATCTACAGTAGTTCTATCAGGAGAGACTTGTTTAGAGTTTAACAATAATGTATTACCATTGCTTATTTTTGAATAGTGCAAAGTCTTTGGCGATTGGACTCCATCCTGAATTAGGATAAGCAAGGGGTAGTGATGCTGTCCCATTCTCGTAATATCTCACGAATGCTTGGAGTGAGTTCCTTCAAGTTTGGCACAAACTTCCCCTCGCACTAAAAGTCCAACAGATTAGAATTTGGTAGTCAAAGGTAACTGAGACCTCACCAACACACATTGTTGGCTATAACTGGAGGATTCATTATGCAGGTTAAATTTCAAACACATAATATTTTGGACAGAAAACTCTTGTTTTCAATGGAGTCTTAAAATGATATTGATGGTCTAAAATACATTTTGCTGCTCCCATTCACAGCAGTATATTGCTTTGCCTGCATGCTGGTACTTCTGCCTGTCTCTCCAAACTGAAGAAGTACCTCATACAACCCCACTTCAAAATGTTCAAACTATCTCTTTAACATTACTGTAGAATGTAGAGGAGAGCGCTTGGAAACCAGTCAGGCTATAACAAATACAGCTTTTGCCAAATGAGCAGCTGCCGGTCCTGGCTCCTGGTGTCACGACCGGGGTGTGGTGGGGAAAAGGCTCAGGCGCAGAGGAACAGACAGGGGTCAAGGTGAGGTAAAGCAACAATTAGCTTTACTGGGCAGAGTACAAAACAAGGGGAAAAAACGAGGACTGAAAAACGAAGACTAGAAACTAAGGCTTGAAGGCGATGCGAACACGGGGGTATTACAAAGACAATCTGGCAGGGGCCAAGGGAAAGCAGGGGAGACACTGGCTCCTGGGCCCTGCCCCCTGACTCCTTGGCCCTGCTTCCTGCCCCTGGTCTGTGCCTGGCCCCTGCCTCCTTCGGCGTGCCTCCAGCCTCATTGGCCCTGCCTCCTTGGCCCTGCTGATGCCCCTCCTCTCTAACTCCTGTTTACATGTGGTTATCTGGATCGTGGTCCATGCTACTAAGCACTATTCATACATTTCTGTCATATTCATTGACTGTGTTGTAACTCTGTAATGCTCTTCCTCTGTACACATGACATCATTTGCTTCTGTCCATCCGGGGAAAGAGATCCTCCTCTGTTGCTCTCCTGAAGGTTTCTTCCCTTTTTTCCTTGTGAAAGGTTTTTTTTCAGTTTTTTTGGGAGTTTTTTCTGATCCGATCGTATGTGTACAGATTGTAAAGGCAAATTTGTAATTTGTGATTCTGGGCTATACAAAATAAACTGAATTGAATTGAATTTTCCCTTTAAGCATCCTTTAACTCTAATAGATTGCATATTGAAGCAACTGTTTGTCTTTCCATTATATACATTTTTTCTCTTTCTCTTCTTCAAAGTAAGCGCAAAAAAAATAAAAATAATAACGTAAAGCCACTTGCAAGATGAAAAACGTTCTGGTTGCAATCCAAGAGAAAAAAAGATTGCTCCCCAAGGCAGAACATCATCATAAATATAATCCATACGTGTGAAACTTTGAGTCTTAGTGGGAACTTCCATGGCCTTGTGGGGGACATTGAAGCTGATATAACCTGTGAGCATTAATGCAACCCGCAAAGAGAGGGAGACACGAACAGAGGGATGGAGGAAGAAGGAGGTGTGAGATAAAAAGAGGAGAAACTCGAGGCATGCAGAGAGATTTTGATGTGCACAGCTGTCTTTTAGAAAGAGCAGGCTTCTCTTCAGGATGGCAGTCGAAGATGGATCCATTTTGCATCACGTCCATGCTGCCTTTCTCGCGGACACTTTCCTCACAGTGATGAATCACACGGTTTGTTAGTCGGAGAGTAATGCCTATTTCATTTCTTCTTTTTTTATTCGATATTTGTCTTCGGTTTCAACACCTCAAGAGATTCAAAGGCTGTTATTCATTTTTAAGGGCCATATTTTACTGGCATTCTTGCATGGCAAAGAAACAACTTTGCATAGAAAGTCGCAGTTCTTATTTTAATAAAACAATAATAATTGATTGTGTAAAAGAAAAAAAGATGACTCAATGTTTGTGTAATGTGGATGTGTGTCATCGTTTGAGGGATTTATCAACCTGGTCTAATGCTCAGAAAGATCTAGCCACATAAAAGGACATTGGCACTCGCATGACGTCACAAATGACTGCCCGTATGTGCAGCTCATGATTTGATTTACGCCTCAAAAGGTAAACCACGGTCTAAATGCTGAAACAAAAGTAACGGTTAACCTATGGTCTAAGGCAGAATACAGGTCCAAGCAGGACAGAAACACAAGCAGTCAGCCCTTTTTTCGCCAGATAACTGCAATCCTACTTCGTATTCTGCTGTGGTGCCATTTTATAATCAAGAGGCTCATTTTGTCCGTAAAGGGTTCCTCATTCGGACTGGGAAAATAGAGCGGGAGACCGAGGAGAGAAAGTCATGGGCAGAAGAAGAATGACGCAGGAGATTTAGCCACTTCACTATCTGTGGACCGAAAAACACATCAGCACTTAGTGTGGATGTGAGCAAACTTTGAATATCTCATCTTAGATGTCAATCTTATCTGCGATTGTGACAAAAAATGATTGTCTTTCTCTTGCAGTGAGATGGCTGCCCTTTTTAAACTTTCGATCCGTCGTGATCCAGATAAAGCCCACACGGTGGGAGACTGTTATCATCACTTGACATATTGGATGCTCGAAAAAATAAAAGCAGACTGATCCAACATTCTTTGAATCAACATCGGCAGCTTGCCAATTAAAATGCCATGACATCGCAGGGCTCGAAACCCCACCTGCATATTATGTGTGGTAGTGCACGTCAAATCTCAACTGTGGAAGTAATTGCAGGGCTCCTAACTCTTATGTGATTGACACTTTTCACAAGCTCTCAATAAAAACAAAAAATTTGTAGCGCATAACGTCAAGCCAAACGCCGCTTGGATTTCTTTTTAGGATGTCAGAAATCAATAATTGTTACACAGAAGTTGTCTTGTTAAAAAATGTCATGTCAAAAACAAAAAACATTTCCATTCTAGGTTTGCTGAGAAGCACAATGGATTCCTGCTCAAAATGTTCCTATGACCATGTCATGGCGGCCGGTTGGAAGAGCAGGTACACAGAAAAACATATTTTGAGTCTGTTATCATCACACAGTCCTACATATTCACTGTGGGTCACACACAAATTACAGCTTTTATATTTATTCTTCACTGGTATTGTTTACGGCTCTGAATGCACTTGGACTAATGAACAATCTCGTAGATGATGCATTTTCTCCACCATTTGGAATATTTCAAGTAAACGTGAGGATTCACACTTAGAAACGATGAGATTGGATATTCTTGTCTTTCTGAAACGGGCCACAGCCGCCATACGATTCCACCTAGCTCGTAGCGTACAGCTCGCTAGGCTATGTGTTTAGTAGTGCTGGGCAAAGATGAACAAATTTAATCGATTAATCGCATGATTTTCTGTGATTAACAGCGATGAATCGCATTATGCGCAAAATTCAATAATGGTTTAAAAACTAGTGTATTGCACGTACAGGTACCAGAAGAAACATTAGTCTTTTATCAGGGAACAACATTACAGTGTATGTTCAGTAGTTAGGGTCCCTGTTAGAGTGACGTTAAGTGGTCGAACACTAAAGAAAGTACACAGCTGTAATTTACTGTGCAGGGACCTTTTAGTCTGTACAGCCTGTGGATTTACTTTGGAGAATCTCAGTCAAAGAAAGATAAATGCAGGTTGAGCAGTCACCCACAGAGAGTTTAAGTGGACCACAACCTTTCTGCATTTGTTCAGGACATTGTCAAACGCACTGCAATCATATTTCTTGCACTACTAAGTGTGCTGACTTTATTTTTTATCCACTGCTGTGCAACATGAATACAATGTTCCGCACATGTTTCTGCAACATGTCTGTCTTCTGTTGTCATGACAGTCAAAGCACGTGAATTTAGCTCACAGTTCATCACTATAATGAACTCTGAGATAACTGTGTTACCCAGCGATGTCCAGTCGTCTCCAGTGAGAGCAACAGTTGGTGCACGTTGTAACGCCGCCATCTTTGTAGTCCGCTCCGTTTCATACAAATCGACGGTGCGTCTTGAGGCTCATATTTTCTTTGTGATTCTTTCGTTGTCTTTCATTGTGATTCTATGGACGCTCCTCAGACCGACATCTTCCACGACAGGAATCGGCCTGCAGTCCGCTGCTCTCCACTTGGCCGAGGCGTTTGTTCATTTGTCTTGCGTTGGTTTATCTACAGTTCTCCCGCACGCCGCATCCAAAGTAGTCTGACGAAGTTTCGCTCCACTGGTTGTTTGGGTAGCTCTTGGCATCAATACTGTGTGACGCCTTTAAGACGTAGTTCATGCTCGTGGTCCTCCGGTGATGAGATCATTCCAGTTTGCAGTGTTTACAAATAACTTTGCTTTTATCAACTACGCCGTCTGGTTGAGATTTAAAATGAAAATGTCCATTTAAAAGTACATTTCTCCATGTTCTCGGTCAATGTGTGCAGCAGTGTTAAGCCCCTCCCAATGCAAAAAAAATAATGCTGTTAACGCATGATAAAATTATTGTCGGCGTTAATGGATTGCTGCGTTAACGTATTGCGGCGTTAACGGATTTATAACGCGTTAACGTGCCCAGCCCTAGTTTTTAGCTTTTTATACAAATTCTATATTATATTTTGTTTGTTTTGAGCGCGCAATAGTAGCCTAGGTTTCCAATCACGTTGAGTTTTCATAAACACTGCAAGTCACTGAACAAGAGGCCGTGTCTTTTGGTGTGTGATGGAAAAGAAATGTATTAAACTTGGTGTAAACGCAACCATAGCTAACGGATATGTCCAAAGTAAAAGGAGATGGGCTCGGATAATGGAAACTGGTGGAGACAGAAAGCAGATTGATACCAGAATATGGTTATTGTATCGTGTGCTTAAAAAAGCCATTAAAAAAAAGTACTTCTTTACCACAATGCAGATCCGTTGTGTGCATGGCAATACAGCACCATATTACAGATAGCTAGCGTGTGTTTGACCAGAAAATATGTCGACCTTGTTGATTTGTGCAAAGAGCTGTCAGAGGACAATAAGGCTTTGTCAGGAACCACTGTTTCCAATACTCCAGCATGCTATAACACCCATGGCATTGGCCCTCAATTCAGCCACTGCTTATCTGATAGGTTTAAAAAAAAGGAATGCTTTCCTTGAATGCTGATTAGTCTACAAGCCTGCACCTGGATAGAATCCTGAAAGTTTTGCTTCGATTTTATGATGATGAGCTGGGCAGAGTTATAACGCAGCATCTCGCCAGCAGGAAAGTAAATATTGCTGATGCGACGGCCTTTATGCTGGAACTAGGAGAAGTAGGAGACCACAGTCTAATGGTATGTGTTGGAAGCCAGTCATCAGTATTCTAGTGGACAACTGTGCAGTAATAAGGGGCAAGAGGACTGGAGTGGAGACACGATACAGGTAATACCAATTTAAATAGTAAAGGCCAGTTAGAGGCAGGATTTTGATCAAGGCATGCACTAACATCTGAAGTAAAAAGGCTTGGGTACCGGCTCCGGGAGCAGCAGTGAACAAAAGCCGTAAGCAATGAATGAAACCTTTTATTGCCCCTAGGGGGATTTGCTTTGCACGAAGAGCATAAAAGAATATCAAGAGAACGTCAACAAACGTATGCCATAACATAAATCGTTTGGGAAATCGATAAAAGGACATCAGCGGCAATTTCAAAAAAGATGTGCAGAGTTCAGAGTCCATGTGTTCAAAGCTTGTTGAGCAGCTGGATGTTGCGAGGGGAAAAGGATGTGATCCCCCTTTCGGGCTGCACCCTGGCCATGCTAGACCTGGGTCTTTGGCACCTCGCAGAGTTCTCCAGGTTACTGTTTGTTTCTCCGTGCTTTGACATGTATGTCCTCTTCGGCTTTCCTGTTTCATTTGGTCACTCACCTCTCCCTCTCGTTTACGATAACTTTACTTCCTGCCCTTGAGTGTTACCCGCCAGTGTGATTACCTTCCCCCGCCATGATCAGCTTCACCTTCCCGGACTAAATGATCATTTCTTTGTGATTAAAATCAATGAGTTATCTGAACACCAGTCGTATAAGTGGTTGATCTCTGCTCTATGACTGGTCTGTGGGGTGGTGGAAAACACAGGGGTGAGGTCGGATGCACCTGTCGGTGGTTTTCTTGTCCTATTATTGCTATAGCACAGATCAGTAGTTTTTGATACTTCCAAATCAAATTTGACGTATTGCTATAGCAAAGTTGATCGTAATGAGCGCCCATTTAAGTCATTGTTTTTGCACGTTGGTAAATAGTCTTTTTAATTTGGTGGAACACCAGGATCATGTGTGGGCCTTGGTAAAACCAATAGGAACTGTATGTTGGGTGTGCTCGTGGTGTGTCTCCACATTAGGTTTTTCCACCAATTGTTGTTTGCGTACAAACGCACACCTCCGCCAAGTCAAGGATCTCTGTGCCATTCTCAGACTTTGACGAGTTGATAGAATTAATTAACATGTTCAGAGGTATCTTTATTGAACTGTCAATAAAAAGAAATGAATTTGTTTGGTTGGATAGCTCTAAAAGACTTTCAGGGATCCCTCCAGATCAGCCATTGAGGAGCTCCCCTCTGTCAATATAAGACCTATCGGCACCTCCTCAGGAGGCTCGAGAACCTCTTTAGGAGTCCCGTTGAAACAGAGGGGCTTCGCTTACGTTTAAAATCCCAAACCAATTAGAAAAGAGACGGTGCACTTTACCTCTTTTTGTTTGTTTTGTGCAATTTGTCATTGTTTTCATTTTCAATTAATGAATTTCTTCCTTTTGTGAATACTACTTCTCCGAGCCTCCATTTTTAAAACACATGTCAGGCACTTTAAGCCCTCGTGACAGAGACCAAACCCAATCTGGCAGACGTATTCAATTCAAATTCAACGAAGTCCAGTTTGAGAGAATTTCCTCAGTTAAAGGAGGCTTGCAGTTTCATTGACGGCTTTATGTAGTCAACAACTGAAAGTTCAATTGAATAATTTCTCAATATTTATTGTCACATTTCAAATTGAACTGGATGAATTATGAATAAAACCTAATCTAATAATAAATCAATGATCTTCTCTCGTTTCAAGTCAAATACGAGCTGCATTTAGGAATAAATTACATAACAGAAAGCTTTTGAAAAGTGAGAATCTTAAAATAAAGTTATTTAATTTTAGAACAATCTTAACTGATTCAGTTCATTCAGTTGTGAAGTGAAGTCAGTCAAAAAAGCCACGATATTATAATCTTCTCATCTTCTGTAATTGTTGGCTGTGTTTTCTGGACCGCTGAACTCAGCTCCGTAAAGGCTGGGCAGTTTGAGGCCCAGGTCCGGATACGAGGACGTCTGGACCTGGACCCGAATGCTTCAATATGGGGTAGCATGCCACTGCGAGAACAGGGATTAAAAGACACTGATACAAGAAGAATAAAACCGCTTTTTTTTTTACATTAATGACCTTCACCAGGGTACTAACGCCTGATAAAGCTCCACCAGAGGGAATACATTGCAGTTTGTCGTTATTAGCTGTCACACTTCCAAAAAATAGTACACTATCAAAGCCAGTGTGGGATTCTTCATTTTGAAGTTACTTTATCTGTGCGGACACAGTATGTGCTATTTATGCAGTATACGCTACTTATCAGATATGCATTAATCATCCACATCTAAACGTTTATTTGCCTCTATATTAGACCAACACTGCTGAAAGGGGAACGGATTCTTCACAAAGTCAAGACTTTGGGTGACGAGGGGGACCGCTAACAGAGTCCCGGTTCTGATGAAGAGCCGTTCATCAGCAGAGAGGAGGAGTGTTGCACCGACATGCTCACACTCCGTTGCGACTCAACTGCACAATGATATGTACAGACACAACAACACATGGCATTCAAAGTGCAAACACACACACACACACTCAGTTGTCTGATAAACCATTAAAGTGCAGTAGTTCATATCATGACATGTTAATAGACTCAATCAGGGACCTCAGAGGGTCTCTGAGGCCAAAATAACAAACAAAACCCCCACACTAACTGGGAAATGAGAATGTCAACTGGCCTACAGGGACAACCAGTACTGAGCTCCCTAACTAACCACCAAAAAGCAGAGGACAGACATGACTAAAGTAAATGGCAGAGAAACCCTACTTATGCTCCGGGGGGGGAGACCTGGAACACAGAGTCAAGTCAGTGGGCGTAAGCAAATTCATAAATGCATTTCATGGATATCTAATGCTGATTTATATGATACAACAATTATTCAAGTTAAATCTGGGTTGTAACATCTTTATTCCTGGTCAGAATACCTGACAACTGTTTGTCCTCCCACATCTATGAGTTCCACATAAATGTCACTCCTAAAATACACTTGGTGCAGCAGTTCTCAGACAAACCTGATGTTCTAAAAATAATGTGTATATTTGTATCCGACATTTTGGAAAGAAGAATATGAACCAATTGTATAGCATATTAATGTAGAATACCCCCTTTCCTTCAATGATAAAACTAATTAAATACATTACACAAAAAATTACATAAAGACAATTTCAACAGTAATGACATGTTAAGTTGGGAAGTATTTCAAAATGCATTTCTTTTATGGCACACACACACATATCTTTTCATCAAAGTGACTCGTTCGTCTCCCGTGTTAAAAGTAAAGTTGACCCTTTGTCACATAGTTGTAAGTCACTTAATTCGTTAACTTCATTAGTCATTAGCCGCTGGTCACGTGACTCGTTTGTCCCTCGCTAGTCGTGCGAGTCGTAAGTCAATCAAGTTAATGGCATTCAACGCTCTTTTCCTTAACCTAAGTGGTTTTAATTGCCCAAAAGCTAAAGTTCCTGTGAAGGCGCCAGCCGTCCAGAACGGATGCATTGGTGTTACAATGGGTTGGGCTTGACACGTGGAAGTTCGATATTCACTCCCCCTTTAGCTCTGTTTTGGTCTGTACCAACTCCTGAGTAATATATCTTATATTGATCACTTGCTAGATGCTATCTTCACCAACACTAGCTGATGTCTAAGTGTATTCTTCTGCGTGAAGTGAGATTAGGTTAGTAATAACAGTAAAAGTTACTGAGAGTTGCATGATGGAAAATCAAATTATTCAGCTGTCACTAAGTTTTAGATTGTCACATGGTGATAACAGCAGGGAGAAGTGTTATTCTGATGCACAGCTAAACTCTGAATGACGTGATCAAATTAATTTGCATAGGACCAGCCCTTTTAGGCAGTAAAGACCGGCTAAAAGCTGTTTATTTCTGAGCTGATGCAAAGCCCAAGTAATAGTCCCATTGAGGTGAATAGGTATCAGCAGCTGCCATGGGGGCAAGTTTCCTCTTTTAGAGAAAACTGTCACCAGATAGTAATTGCACCAATAGAATCTATTAAGAACATTTTTTATGCCATCCACATCCCAGGCAATTTTTTATAAACATATAAACATTTACAATTGTATCCGTGTCTTGAGGCACATAGTGTCAATTTACCTTTTCTTCCGTACAAATTATACGAGTAAATTATGCAGGATTGCCCCTCGGGGCTCGGTTTTTCCAAATTCCTCAGCCTGCATCCACTAACACCCAGCTCTTTATTGATATGGAAAGTATGAACACTTTCCTGCAGTCACTGAACAATTCAAATTATAGAGGTTGCAGCAGCTTGCCAAGTCCTTTCTTTTTCATTTGAAACTGCTGAAAGCAGCCAGCCTTACTAATAGTGCTTTGATGGCCCTGATATTTACTACGGTTGGTAAAGCCGTGCAGCTCTGGGTATCCAGCCAAAGTCACCACAATGAGAACACATTCTCATGATGTCGAGCGCTTTTATTTTCTCAACTCAAGGCGTTCCTGCAAAAGTGTAAAACACGGGTGTTTGGCAACACGGGGGCGTTCGGCGACACGGGGGCGTTCGGCAACACAAAACGCTTCTCGCTCATTGAAAACAATTCACGCTGCGTGTGATTGAGGCCTTGCTGGGTGAGAGTGGGCCCACTGAAATAAGGTTGCGCTGGTACAGAGGATGGATGCTTTGACTTTTGGTTGAAATACAACTGGATATCAAATGACTTCAGTGAGGGGCTATTTGGCCCTGTTGCCAGCAGGTATTTCTATGGTGAGGTCTGATCTCTCAATAAAGCCATCCGATGGTCTTAATCACCAACAGTCAACGTTTCCAAGACAATCTCTGCGTATATATATATGGTCTTCTGAGTGCCACCATATGAGTATCTAAATGTAGTCAGCAGTTTGACAGGAAGTTTGCTCTGCACATATTCATGCTCCCCAGAGCATCTACAAGCTTTCCTGAACTTCTACTGGTCACCCTTTGTCCAGTTCTTTGTCCAGTTCTTTGCAAAGGACAACCACTGTGTTCATGTGAGCACACTCAATTGTAGAGCCTAGATTGAGTGTTTTCACTTCTGGTTCCCTCGTCTCAAAGTAAGTGGGTTTTTGGTTATGTGGCAGAAATAAGGGCTGCGGTTAACACAAGCTTGAGATATTTCTAAATTATATTTTATTACGTTTTGTTCTAGGACATAAAATATGTCAGTAGATGAAGCTTTTACGTGTCTTTCAAAAGGCAGTGGATAAGTGGATAAGTGAGACTATAAAACATTATCAGTAGTCCTCCTTGTGTATGCTCGCTCTCATGCATACTTTATGATAAACTTGTGTTTGCCACAGATAAACAGCAATAATCCAAAAACCAATGGATGCAGTTCAAGCATTAACAATAGGCCAGAGCCTTACTATGGAGCATTACATGTACATCACAGACATTTGTGATATTTATTTTTTGTAAATAGTGCTTGAAGATGAGGTTTTGTGTTTACAGTTTTGAGAAAATGGGTGACCGTTTCAAGAAATGTGTCTTAGCAATCGAGAAAAACTGTAATCAATGACATGTTTTCTCTATTTGTATTTGATTGTTTACCAGTATGGATGACATATGGGCGACTGTGGGTCAGTGGTTAGCAGGTCTGTCTTTCAACCAGGGGGTTGGTGGCTCAATCCCCACCCTAGTCGATGTGTCCTTGAGCAAGACACTTAACCCTGAGTTGTTCCCTGTAGCTGTTCTACAGTGTATGAATGTAAGTCGCTTTGGATAAAAGCGTCAACTAAATGACATGTAATGTAATGTGAATTAGAGTGCAGAATGTGTTTTTAAGACTGAGAATGTGTTTAGAGTTTTGCTGAAAAGTCTAAGTGAGATCTGCGAATTGTGTTTTACCATGTGAACTAGTTTACGGTATTGACAGCAGACTGCACAATTAGCTAAATGAGTTCAGGCAACTGAGAACTTTGTTCAGCCAATGGGTTTTAGTGTTTTAGCAATTGAGAAAAAACTGTAACAATATGCATGCAGTTAACTAACTGTAACAGTAAGAATGATGGCTACTGAGCCACTGTTGAATGTTCTCAGTGTAACATGCAATCTGGTTGAACCAATGCTAACGTGAACTATGCGGTTACCACGCTAAATCAACTTGAGCTGTCGCAAGTCATTTATACTTTTGTCTGAGCACTGGAGAGTATCTGCCGTCATCCATCATCCTCTCCGACAACCGCAATTAAATCCAGAAATATGCAGACGGCAGGTTTGCGACAGAAATGTGACAGCAGGCCAGCGATCTAATTGCATCCTTGATCGTACGGTAGTCGTGTCCCGCTCTCCCATCATCACGTCGTCTTAGTTTCCCCTCAACCCGCACACCAGTCCAGGTGGCGTCTGGTACGGAGGACGGAGAACAGCATCGGCAAAGTGAGAGATCACAAACGTGACACCATCTGGTCTGGTTTTCACATCTAGTTGTGCTGGATTTGGCATGTTTTCATCTAAGTGCTGAATCACATTATGATGTGCTTTATGTCAGCTACCCGACAGATGGGCGTTCAGATGCAGATCCATCTTTCCGAGCTGTTCATTCACAGTGAGTGTCGACTAAGTCTTGCACAGCACTCCACTCTGCATGCTGATAAGATCTTTATTTAGAGATGACTTGCGAGAAACATTGAGGGAGTACAACTTTTAAGGAGCGAGCAAGTGGTCCTCCTATTCATTATAAAGAGCAATAATTGAATGGAAAGGAGGACATGAAAGCCAGGAGATGTTGATGTGTTGATGTTTGAGACAATAGGTATGTTTAATACACTAATTATTCTCAATGTGTTGGGTATTTTCTACCAATTCTCTTTTTTAAACCATTGTGTAAGATTTAGAAGGATCTATTGGCAGAAATGGAATACAATATTAAATTTGAATGTTTTCAAGAATCATTTTTTGTTTTCGTTTCATTAGAATGACTCCTTCATGTCTAGATAGGGAGCTGGTCCTCTTCCACAGAGTCCGCCATGTTTCAACAGTAACCCAGAATGGACAAACCCAACTCTGGCTCTAGAGAGGGCCTTTCAAGTTTTTATGATGTGGCAGCTGGAATTTGGTGCTTTGCGAAAGCACCGGTTGGAATATGAAGAAATAAAAAATAAATAGGAATAGTGCTTCCTGTTGCTGGCTAAAACCATGTTGTGTTATGTGAAGTTTGAGAACACAAATCCTGACAAATCCTTATCAGCATCGAAGCAAAACATGAACAAGCAAAAACAAAATTGGGACTGGCGACGGCATAAAACAACGATAAACACTGATGAGGAATTTGCTGATGAGGGCCAATGTTTCCGGAACAAACAAACAAAGTTGTTGGTTTTCTGCGCAGGGGGAGGGGGGAGGTCAGAAACCTATTTGGGATCAGGAAAAGACGAATTCCTTCCTCAATAAACACACAAAATCCTTGGTGGTAAGCAGCAGTTACAAGATTCATTCTGCAGCAACTCCTTTAAACTTGTAGAAAGGAACAACTTCCGCACCTTATTACATTCCCCAGAATGCCTTTTGGCAACTTCTAATGAGCCTAGTTTCATTCAAAGGTGGGTGCTTTGTAATGCAAATGTCCACGGCAATCTGATTGTGAACGCGGACCACGATATGTCTTCAGGGTGCATTGCATTGTGGGTGGTGAGGCTGCTGGTGGAGTTAATCGCTATTCTTCTCTGCGATGGATTCCTCTGCGGTGAGACTACGGACATCATCGTAGTGTTTGATTCTCGGGGACAGACACCAAAACTTGACATTTTTACGTCAGGGTTTGATGTTTGTCCACCGCCCGTAGCTGTTAAACATTATTAAAGTGTTCCAGGGGGTTGTCAAGAAGTGATAAGAGCAAATCGACACATACTTTCACACAGAAAACCCAGCGACATGCATAATTAAAGGCTCCCCACAAAGTATTCACTATGAAGTTGTTGTCTATTGACTTTACACACACATATACACACAAACACACAAACGCTATAGATCAAAAAGAAAGGGAGCAAAAAAACAAAACAAGGCTATGCTCTGTGATTTATTGACTCAATAACCAGCAGGACGCTAATTTTTTCTCATTTGGCTGCGTGAGAAAAAATGTATAGAAATAAGTAAATAAGAAATAGTGAATGGAGACAAAAAAGAGTAGAATTACATTATTGAATCTGACCTTCTACCCGCTGATAGAAATGATCACTTGATGGTCAAATCCACAGTGCACATAAATCATGCCAGATGAAAAATTTAAAAAAGGCATTGGGCTACGGAAATGAGGCGGGAGAAAGGTTTTCCTGAAAAACTGCTGAGTGAGATGCAGCTGAAGACATGTCCCCGATGCGTGTACGATTTATGTCCCTCCTTACTCCCTGCATCCCATTCCTTTTATTCATTCTTCGGCCCACTTCTCTTCGAGCTTCACCTTTTTGATCCACCTTCCTTACCTCCCTTTCTCACATAAAAATGAACAGCGTTCTTCCTATGATAATGTCTCACCCTTTCTTAGCCCATCACTCCACTTCTTATACATGAGGTTTTGTAACAATGTCACCTGCAGCGTGACATTGTTACTTTGATTAAAAAAATATGGACTACAGGACTGATTTTAAATGTAAAAATAGATGCATATTTAGCAATTAACAAGTCTGCGGGCCGGTTTTGTCGTGCATAAAATTCAACTTTTCTTATCAGCCGTATTCATTGATGTAACAGTTGTCAACAGAACAAACAACATTGTATTAAACAGTTGCTTTAACCTTTTCGCATCCAGCACGCATGGGGCATTTGGACTATAGTGTGAAAAGTCCACCATTCATTCGTATGTCAACCTTTTTGTCTCCTTTTAACTTTGTTTTGGTCTCCTCTAACTTCCATGGTTCAGTGTAAATGTGTCCGTCCTTTCCCCCAGCACTTTGGTTCCAAACTAAAATATTAAAAAATGTGGCGGCTAAAAGAACCTCTATTACATTTGGGGTCACTGGCGGCTGGGGAAATTATTTTTTGGTAGGGCCATCCAATCAATTCAGCAAATATCCCAGTATGATTCAATGCAATAAAAGTATCAAACAAGATTTTCTACTTTGTAGTTAAATATTTAACATTTATTCCAACACTGACATAATAAAGACATCTTATTCATACAATTCAGTATATTAATATATATATATATATATATATATATATATATATCATATAATAATACTCATTCATCTTGTATATGAATACATGTAAATATACAATATACATATCATAAATATATTATAATAACATATAAATATTGTATAATATGAATCACATATATATATATATATATATATATATATATATAACATATAATAGAACATGTTTATATATTGCCCTCGATGGACTGGCGGCCTGTCCAGGGTGTCCCCTGCCTTCGCCCTATGTCAGCTGGGATAGGCTCCAGCGCCCCCGCGACCCTAATGAGGATAAGCGGTATTGAAAATGGATGGATGGATGGATGTTTATATATTAAGATGCCCCTATGACCCTTGTTAGGGTTAAAGTGTGTCTGTTTTCATCCACCTCCTCATGTATTTCTTCACCTCAATCTTGTGTCCTTCGTAGTGACGTTCACTTTGTCCAATATGGCTGCTTGAGGAGTTATCCATGTGTGTGCTGGTGTTCTCATGTTCTCTTAATTCTTCCAGCAAGTGCTTCGTGTCTCTTACTCCTGTAACTGTCCATGCTGGATCTGTCCCCGTTGATTTTACCGGCTCGGGTCTTGTTGGAACAGAAGTGTTCGTGCTGGCGCTCCCGTTGTCATGTCGGGCCAGATGACTTTGGCCCAAAGTTGAATCTATTTTAGGACGCTGATAGGAAAAATATACATCACTCATTTATATCTTTAATCCGTAATAGGCTAAACTACTTCTTAGACCCGCCTCTTTTGGGCCATAACGATTCGGCCCCAGCGCAGACAGGCAGCGAGGACGTGCAGGAAGTGCAGGAAAAGCATATATTTTGCGCAGATATCCTATTTTACAAATATTACTGGGTATATTCCATACCTCCAAAACACAAAGTTTGACAATTTGTATAATTTATAAATATAATTAATATTATTATTATACTTTTTTGTGGCTCAAGGTGTGTGGGGCCCTGTGGCCCTCTATTGGCCAGCCGCCACTGGTTGGGTTTATATCTATATCAGGATAAACTACCTTCTTAGCCGCAGAGGGACGGAGAAGCCTGCAGTCTAACCCACTCATCTTTCACGTGTTCGACTCTATTCTATTCTATCATATATTCATACTCATCTATGTGGATGAAACTATTCTGTTAACTAGTTCATTCATAACAACAGCGTGGTTAAAACTCAGAGTACCACATGTTCGCGGCCCCAGCAGAGCATCTCTCTCTGTTCCTTCTCGTAAAAAGCTGCAAAAATGGCAGCGCTAATAAGCTTTTAAAAAAGCAGAGGGAAATTAATTCCGAGACACTCAGCTGTTGAAAAACTAAAAAGCCAGATTTATTTTTTTTTTTCTTCTTTCTTTCTATTCACAGGGCATCACATTGTTGTGATGGAAATGGAGCCACGGTGGAAGTTAATTAGCTGACTGCTGCTATACCCTTTCATTTTTTCTGCGTCTTTCATTTTTGAGTTCTATTATCCTGTTAACATTTTCATGCCTTCTTTAGAAACAATTGCCTACTTGCTGCTTCTGTTAAAAGCCGTCATCTTGTCACCTCCGTCACACCACCTCCAGCAAAGCTCAAGAGAAGAAGAATCCCTGACGCTGTATTCACACCCAACGTTAACGCTGTCTGCCTCAATGTATGCCAGTGAGGAAATGTCATGAGGAAATAAAACTGTCGCAAGGGAAACAATGCTGCGACAACGTGGCGTTGCCTCTTTTTTTTGGTGCAAAATCTGTCACTCAAGCTTTAAATTCAGGAAGCAAATAAACCCGCTGTTTAGACGTTAAATATGGTAAGCAGTGGGTGTTTGAGGCAGTCAGTTGGTAGGAAAGTAAGTAACAAAGTAAAAGAGTAAAGACAGGGAGGAAAGCTGTTTTAAAGGAAGTGAACTGTGGGGTGCTTTTTAAACAATGTTTAAATAGGCCGGTCATATGGATATAACAGATTATTTCACAAGGTTAAATGGAACGGTCACGTATTATAAAACTGCCACAATGTTTATAATGTTTAATAGAATTGTCTCATTTATAATGGCAATATTTCCACACAGTTCAATATTACAGTCATATCAAAAACTACAATATTTCCACACAGTTCAATACTACAGTCATATCAAAAACTACAATATTTCCACACAGTTAAATACTACAGTCACATTAAAAACTACAATAGTTTCAAACAGTTAAATGCTACAGTCATATTAAAAACTACAATATTTCCACACAGTTAAATACTACAGTCACATTAAAAACTACAATAGTTTCACAAAGTGAAATACTAGTCACATTAAAAACTACAATAGTTTGACACAGTTCAACACTACAGTCACATTAAAAACTACAATAGTTTCTCACAGTTAAACGCTACAGTCACATTAAAAACTACAATATTTCCACACAGTTAAATACTACAGTCACATTAAAAACTACAATAGTTTCACAAAGTGAAATACTAGTCACATTAAAAACTACAATAGTTTGACACAGTTCAACACTACAGTCACATTAAAAACTACAATATTTTCACACAGTTAAACGCTACAGTCACATTAAAAACTACAATAGTTTCTCACAGTTAAACGCTACAGTCACATTAAAAACTACAATAGTTTCACACAGTTAAATACTACAGTCACATTAAAAACTACAATAGTTTCTCACAGTGAAACGCTAGTCGTGTTAAAAACTGCAATAGTATCAAGACGTTTATTAGAACAGTCTTATTCTTTTGGGAATCTTTGGTAAACAACCTATTCTGTCGTTCATGAGGATGTGTTACATTTGAATGTGTTACATTTGAAAGTCACATTGGATGAAGCCATTGATTTCTAATCAGCAATGTCTATTAATGAACAAGCCACGAGCTTATGTGTGGCTTATGACTTATCACCCTTTATTTGCCATGAACGCAATCTTTCCCTCAACCTAACCATACCGTGGTTGCTATGGTATATTTACAAGTTACAAAATATTTTTGGGGTCCCAAAGTTCTCCACAAGAATGCTTCATTAAGAACTTTTGATTGATGGCTATGGCTGCTTTGTGCTGCATTCATAATGACACGGTACATCATGCTATAATTAGTGTCTTTTTTGATGTGCTACAAGTGTTTCTTTGTGAATTGTATTACCAGCACTAATTGCTATTAATATGACAACTCTCTTTTCATCGCATCTGCCCCACTGCTGTCCCACATTTTGTTCTGCCTCCTGAAACAGTCACGAACCGATGTGACGACGACGTCAAAGAGACTGACGCGCTCTCACCAAGAGGATGCAGCTCGAAAGGGATTGGCCACCCGAACTGAGGAGCAGAGAGTGGGAGAAAAGAGCCGAAAGCACAGAGGGGACAGTCTTTAGAGTTCATGTGGTTCAGAGGGGAGCTGTGATTCACTTAACTCTCTCCAGAGGGATCCATTTACCCCCTTCCTGCAATTGTGGGAACCTTGTTTCCTCTCTTAATCCATCTCGATGTTTGTTTTTTTCTGGTGACTAGAGTGCGCATATACAGATGTGTGGACACACACACACACACACACACACACACACACACCACAAAGCCATTCTCCTCTGTAATGAATCCTTCATTACTGGCAGTAGTGTTTTTTTCTTCTTTTTCCCCTCTGCTCTGTTCTGGCAGTTGGAGCTGTTTTCCCTCGCTTCGCATTATTAGCTTTGTGCTGTGGAAAAACAATATGGGACCTCCGTCACCCCCACAACATCGGGATACAGGGAGGGAGGGAGGGAGGGAGAAGGGAATTACAGACTCTAATTAGCGAAGCAATGCTACTGTCACCACGAATAATAATTCTGCTACAATAATCACGACAACTTACATCAGTGGTGTTAGAGGGCAAGCGTCCTGATGGGAGTTTTACGATGGCAACGTCCGCCATTAAATAGCACTCAAGCAATCTAGTATCGCCCTTACATAAGGAGGCATACTTAAGAAAGATTGGTCCAAATCAAAGCAGCACAGATTGTGTTTGGACTCTTTCGGTTCTCCGTTCCATGATAGATCAGCTTTGATAATACTTTTGGTTTGCGTGGGACTTTTTTAAAGTCTTTGCAGCACAAGCCTCCATCGCCGGGGCACGGAGGAACAAAATGCTTCGATATATATATATATATATATTATGATAGTTAAAACGAACCATTTGGCGGTACACTGCGGGCCACTAGATGGCGCTCTGGGGCTTATTGGTTGAGAATAATTCAGGTTTGGGAATACAATAGTTTGAAGCTTTCTTCGAGGTGGAGATCGTACAACCGCTAAAGTTCTGGTCATCAAGTTCAGTTCCACATAACAAACACACAGTGCATGCAAGTGAGATCAGATCCATGCAACGGCTGAGGTCACGGCTGAGGTCAGAGCAGCTGGTCCTTTGGCAGAAGTGGAGCTTTCTTGTGGACAGTGTGCTCAACAGAAACGGTTATTGGATATCTTGGATAGCTGAGACGCTGCTCTCCCATTTCAAACATCTCCAGAATGAGTGACGTACTACTATTGAAACATTTACAGGATTTATAGGTCAAATCTGGCCTAATTCCAAATGGGAAATATCCGTCAATCACACATTGACCCGTCTGTTTCTGCTCCCGTCATTGAGGGGACTCCGAATCTTATCTGCAGCTGCTCCACCGACGACGAACAAGAGACTGTGTAAACTTCAACTCTGGGTGAACTTGTGGGAACTTTCAGCCGGGCTGGAACCACATTTGACCACACAGATTTCTTGGCTGACGGTGCGACATGAAAGTATTCGCAGCTTCTCTTTTGGGACGTTATCCTTTCAGCGCCGGATGGCACCATCCGATGGATGTTGACGTACATCATGGGCGATTGCTATTACGTTTAATAGAAATGATTTACGTCCTCGAGGAACTTACCTGAGTTTTTCCCTTTGCATGCTGCTTCATGCTTCGACCCGTACCTCGATCCCCTGCGCAATTAGCCACACCAGCTATTCGTCGCTACTCGATCAGTGACCAATCACTCTTGTGCTGCTCACTCCGGGCAAACTGCTGTTGCCGTGGAACGGAATCTGAAACGGATGGCTCCCGTGGGTGCTACAGCAACACCTCTTCCGTCAGCTGTGAGCGCTTTGAACCAACTTTATGTTGATGGTCGAAAGGCAGCGTGAAAGTATTTGGTTTGTTAGTCCAAGCTAAAAGAAAACAAGTTTCATTGGAAGAGGTTTGTAAATTCTTAGGCTGTTTCCTCCTGATAAGATAGTGTGTGTGTGTGTGTGTGTGTGTGTGTGTGTGTGTGTGTGCGTGTGTGTGCGCGTGTTTGTGTGTGTGCGTGTATGTGTGCGTGTGCGTGTGTGTGTTAACAACACAGCAGCGACCTCTCCGGAGTCCTTCTTGACACATGCTGTCCGCCCAGAATAAACTCCACAACCCTGAAACATGATTAAGTGGCTAATGAAAATGCATGCTTTCAAAAGCTGTTTCAATGGTTTTCATTGTGTGTGTATCTGTGTGTGTGTGTGTGTGTGTATGTGTGTGTGTGTGTATGTGTGTGAATGTGTGTGTGTGAATGTGTGTGTGTGTGCGTGTGTGTGTGTGTGTGTGTGCGTGTGTATGTGTGAGTGTGTGTGTGTATGTGTGAGTGTGTGTGTGTCATGTCCAGGCAAGCAGGCGATGGAAGTGAATGATTTGACGCAATTAACGCGATCACACCGCACCTTGTTGTCAGAGCGCCAGTCAGCCTCCAGGTGAGGACGCAGCTATGAAAATAGAGGTGCAGAAAAACGACGTGTTGCACCGATGGATAGATTAATAGATGGTGAAAGGTGAAGGAACGGAGGAGTTGTGTGTGTGTGTTTGGGGGTGGGGGGGTTAGGGGTTTGCCTCATGGGCAAAGAAAGGCCAGTTTAGACGGAGGGAAAGAGTATGTTGTCAGTCAAGGGGGGGCGGGGGGGGGGGGGTAGATTATGGCATTCCATCACAATTTCCGCAACATTCAGAAATCCAAAGTGGATGAAAGTATATCTCAGCTGAAAAAGTCCCACTATATTCATTCAAACATGTATGTTTTATATTATGTCCACGCACAGAGGCGCGTGTTAGCCGAAGCTCTTCCTGTCTCCATCGAGCTATTTTAAGGGCTCCACGTACGTGACAGCTGTCAGCGTCTGGAGCCACTTATCTGACTCCGGGGAAACCGCTAAGAATCATGGGATAATGATCCATGATGCATAGTGTGACAATATGAAAGAGAGTTTTGGGGGGGCGGGACTTTTCTTTAAGTGGTGGTGGTGGTGGTGGTGCAGGGGATTTCTTTCTCCAAGTGTATGACACAGTGCCATCTACTGTCGGTCTCCTGTGATTTCAGCATCAACTTAAAATGTGCAGATGCCCTGAGGAGCCTGAAGGCCACAGCTTTTTGTACAGATGCAGTGTAATTATAATCAAAATCATGGAAAAAGGACTGCAGGGCCAGAATAAACAGGTGGGACTGGTTTCAGTGTATATGGTGCTGTTGTATTGTCCAGTGAAGCATGGATAATTATGAATCCAGCGTGCTCAGCGAGCGTTCCTTTTTGTGAAGGTACAACGAGCACAATGGTTTCAAGTAAGACACATTCTGCTTCAGCACAGCGAGAACAATTAAAGCATTAGAAGGAAGAAATACCCTGACCTTTAGTCGGTAAAATGGTCCCAACTCCACAAACACTTCCCACAATGCACCGTGATAGCAGCTTTTCAAGGTGTTTCGAACACGTTAATCCAACGCATATGAATGTGGAATGTGCGGGTGTCTGTTTGTGAAACATTAGTTGACAGCGCACTGCATTTTGGCACAAGGAAAAGTACAATTTCTCTGTGCTGTCACATCCTCTGACACGTGTCATTGTGGGACCACATCACCCACCAGTACCACTGTTACAAAATAAAGAAAATAAATGTAGCTGCTGTGAGTGATAGCTTTACTGGCAGTACGACAGACGAGAAAGCTCTGGGACTGACCAGCGGGGAGCGTGTGTCAAGCCGGAAGGAGGAAATGAAGTATCTGTCTTTGCTCCTACATCAGGTGTAGACACGGCGGGGGGTGGGGTGATGGGGGTGTGTGTGTGTGTGTGTATGGGGGGGGGGGGGGGGGGGTCATTGGGAGCAGCACAGACTTAAAAACCTTGTGGCTAACACAGTGTTCAAGAGGAGCAGCAGGGTTGGATTGAGTGTGTGTGTGTGTATGTGTGTGTATGTGTGTGTGTGCGTGTGTCTGTGCGTGTGTGTGTGTGTGTGTGTGTGTGTGTGTGTGTGTGTTTGTGTGTGTGTGTGTGTGCGTGTGTTCCTGCCTCAGGGCAGCAGAGGAACAGGGGGCTGCTGGGAGACTCACTATAACCATCAGACCGCGGACGGCCGTGTGAGGAGGAGTGAGGAGGAGGAGCTGGCAGACACAGAGGTTTATTGAGTTCACAGGGTCACTTTTAAGTTCTGGGAACTATTTCTGGTGGGTAACTATGTTTTTATTTTTATTTTCTGCACTGCATTTTTAAGCTGTGGATTCTCTTTCTACGTTCTTCACTGTACATTATTTGGGGGAGAATACACACATTTCAAAGATGAGTTCCCTCGTATCAAAGTCAGTTGTGTTTTTATGGGTTTTTGTGAGATGCCTGAAATCTAACCACATTTCACTGCACACAAGTTTTTAATCATAAATAAATAACAACCGAATGTCTAGTGTATTCAAATAGAGCTTTTAGTTTGAACATATAATTAGAAGGACCCTATTATTAGTAATAGTAATATAAATAATTATACAGATCTGTACAGAAAAGGCAAGGCAAGTTTATTTGAATAGCACATTTCAACAACAAGGCAATTCAACGTTAAGTATCACATAACACATTAAAAGCATCAAAACATAATGCAAAAGAAAACAAAGATTTAGACAACAATTAAGAACATTCATTAAAACATTTCAAACAAAAAGCAAGAAATAGAATAAAAGTTGCAATGCAGTAAAATAAATAAAATGCAGTAGTGAAATGCAGAAATTGATTGATATCCTTGAATCGTGTTCAATTAAAGGCAACAGCAAACAGAATGGATTTAAAGGAGCTGAAGGTCTCAGCAGACCTGCAGCTTTCAGGGACCTTGTTCCAGATATGTGGAGCAGAAAAACTGAACGCTGCTTCTCCATGTTTAGTTCTGACTCTTGGTCCTCACTAAGACCAGGAAAGTGGTCTTAGTGAGGACTCAAGCTGCAGCTTTCTGATTGACTTTTTACAGAGACCTGTGAACGCACCGTTACAGTAGTCAAGTCTACTGAAGATAAATGCATGGCCAAGTTTCTCCAAATCCCGTTGAGACATAAGTCCTCTAATCCTTGATATATTCTTCAAGTGATAGTCGGCTGATTTTGTCTTGATATGGCTGTTCAGGTTAAGGTCTGAATCCATAACTACACCTAGATTTCTGGCTTGGTTTGTGGTTTTTAACATCAGTGATTGAAGCTGAGCGCTGACTCTCGATTGTTCGTCCTTGGGACCAAAAACAATTACTTCTGTTTTATTTTTATTTAATTGAAGAACATTCTGGCACATTTATTTCTTGAATGCATTTAGCCAGCCCCTGTATGGGGTTATAGTCCCCTGGTGATATAGTTATGTAGATGTGTGTGTCGTCTGCATAATAATGATAAAACACTTTGTTGTTTTTCATAATCTGAGCCAGTGGAAGCATTTAGATGTTGAACAGAAGAGGCCCAAGTATTGAACCTTGGGGAACACCACATGTCATCGTCGTCAGCTCTGATGTGTAATCAGCTACAGACACAAAGTATTGTCAGTCTTTCAAGTAGGATTCAAACCAGTTAAGTGTTGTGCCAGAGAGCCCTACCCAGACCTTTAGTCTGTCCAGTAATATGTCATGATCGACCGTGTCGAATGCAGCTCTGAGATCTAGTAATAAAGACTTAATTCTGCCACTGTCTGTGTTTAAGTGGATATTGTTGAAAACCTAAACAAGAGCACTTTTGTGGTGCTAACAAAAGCCGGACTGGGAGACATCCAAACAGTTGGCCAAGAAGTTGTTCAGCTGTTGAAAAAACACTTTTTCCATTATTTCATTTTTTATTTTATAATGTCTTCTAGGCTTCTTTGGTTGATTGAATGAAATTGTCTCATGATATTTGATTGGATGTTATTTAAAGATGGGGAAAACACATACTCTATGGTTGGTGTGCCCCAGTCCGGGTCAGCAGTTCCCCCCCCCCCCTGCTGAGAACAGCCTGGGGTAGACCCTGCTTTCCCTTCGTGAGCCGTCGGATGGTTTGCCAGAACTTCCTTGAGGCCAACCGAAAGTCCTTCTCCATGGCCTCCCCGAACTCCTCCCATGCCCGAGTTTTAGCCTCCACGACCATCGCCGCTGCAGCCCTTCTGGCCCGCCGGTACCCGTCAGCTACTTCAGGAGACCCCTGGGCCAGCCATGCCCAAAAGGCCTCCTTCTTCATTTTTACGGCTTCCCTCACCCCCGGTGTCAACCACCGGGTTCTCGGGTTGCCGCCACGACAGGCACCGATGACCTTCCGGCCACAGCCCCGAGCAGCCGCGTCCACAATAGAGGCTTTGAACAAGGTCGACTCGGATTCCATTTCCCCAGCCTCCCTCGGGATTTGTGAGAAGTTCTTCCGGAGGTGGGAGTTGAAGACCTCCCGGACAGGATCCTCTGCCAGACGTTCCCAGTTCACCCTCACTACACGTTTGGGCTTGCCAGGTCCCCCGCCATCTGATCCAACTCACCACCAGGTGGTGATCAGTTGACACCTCTGCTCCTTTCTTCACCCGAGTGTCCAAGACATACGGCCGCAGATCAGATGATAAGATTACAAAGTCGATCATTGATCTCCGGCCTAAGGTGTTCTGGTACCAGGTACACTTATGAGCCACCTTATGTTCGAACATGGTGTTTGTTATGGACAAACTGTGGCTAGCACAGAAGTCCAACAACAAAACACCATTCGGGTTCATATCGGGCAAGACGTTCCTCCCAATCACGCCCCGCCAGGTTTCTCTGTCATTGCCCACGTGAGCGTTGAAGTCTCCCAGGAGAACTATGGAGTCGGCAGGCGGCGCCCTTTCCAGGACCCCTCCCACCGACTCCAAGAAGGCCGGATACTCCGAAATGCTGTTCGGTGCATAAGCACAAACAACAGTCAGAGCCTTACTCCCCGCAACCCGTAGGCGCAGGGAGGCGACCCTCTCGTTCCCCAGGGAAAACTCCAACACAGCGGCGCTCAGCCGGGGGCTCGTGAGTATCCCCACTCCCGCCCGGCGTCTCTCACCCTGGGCAACTCCAGAAAAGGACAAAGTCTAACCCTTCTCCAGGAGCTTGGTTCCAGAGCCCATGCTGTGCGTGGAGGTGAGCCCAACTATATCTAGCTGGTACCGCTCCACCTCCTGTACCAGCTCCGGCTCTTTCCCCGCTAGTGAGGTGACGTTCCACGTCACTAGAGCTAGTCTATGCCGCCAGCGATCGGCCCACCCAGGTCTCCCGCCTGGCCCGCCGCCCGGTCTTCATAGCACCCGACCCGAGCGCTACAAATGTGAGTAATTCTGTATTTTTGCATTGCGGGTGAACCAACCTTTTACATATAGGGCACAGACAACTCCTCTGGGTGTGCCCACTCCACTGGGTGGGATCCACTGGGGAACACTGGATGATCTGTGGCGTGGAAGTGCCCGACCCAAACCTGCTTCCAAAGCCTCTCTCCTGTCCTCTACTCTCTCTCTCCTCTCCTATACTCTCTCTCTCTCTCCTCTCCTATACTCTCTCTCTCTCTCTCCTCTACTCTCTCTATTTCCTCTCCTCTCCTATACTCTCTCTCTCCTCTCCTGTACTTTTAAAAAGGTGGTTCCAGGGTCTTGGGGAGGTGTTCTTGTTTGTATTGTTTATTTTTGGGCCAAAATACACTGCAAAGAGGAAAACGGAGCTGCAAAGTTGGCCATTTGGCTGACTCGTAAGAACCGGATTGCAGAGTACCGGCAGTGTGGAGCTGGTCCCGGTCCTGAAGGGGCTGCTGAAGGCACGACTGAGGGTGGAGCACACTTATTATAAAATGATGAATAATGTGATGGCTTTCAGCCGTTTTTGGGCGGTAGGGGGGGTTCTCTGCTCTGTGGGGGATGAGGGGGAGCCGTGTGTTAGCTTGTAAAGATGGGGTGTGTTTTGTGTTGTTGTTGTTGTTGTTGTTGTTGTTGTTTTTGTTCTGTGCCTGGTTTTATTATATTTATTTTTTGTTTCAAGGCTGAACTAATATGATGATGTTTTGTGTCTAACTGAGTGAGGAGAAATAAACGGACTTCAAAAACGAAAAACCTGTACTCTCTCTCTTCTCTCCTATACGCTCTCTCTTTCTCTCTCCTGTACTCTCTCTCCTTCTCCTGTACTCTCTCTCCTCTCCTATACTCTCTCTCCTTTTCCTGTACTCTCTCTCTCCGCTCCTATAGTCTCTCTCTCCTTCTCAAGGTTCTCTCTCTCCTCTCCTATACTCTCTCTCCTCTCCTAAACTCTCTATACTCTCTCTTTCCTATACTCTCTCTCTCCTCCTGTACTCTCTCTCTCCTTCTCCTGTACTCTCTCTCCTCTCCTGTACTCTCTCTCTCCTTCTCCTGTACTCTCTCTCCTCTCCTATACTCTCTCTCTCCTCTCCTGTACTCTCTCTCCTCTCCTAAACTCTCTATATCCTTCTCCTGTACTCTCTCTCTCCTTCTCCTATACTCTCTCTTTCCTATACTCTGTTTCTCTCTCCTGTACTCTCTCTCCTCTCCTATACTCTCTCTCTCCTTCTCCTGTACTCTCTCTCTCCTTCTCCTGTACTCTCTCTCCTCTCCTATACTCTCTCTCTCTCCTTCTCCTGTACAAGAGCACTGATCTCTACTCTCTGGAGGATATAAACTCGTTTCTGGATGAAACTTTTAACAAAACAGCTAAAGTGAGCGATTTTTTTGGGGACACCAGTAAATTTATCAGGTCAGTGGGCATGCTGAACAAACTGGTCGGCGTTGACCTGCTGGATGAGAGGAAGCGCTACAGGTTGAAGAAACACATTCCGAATATACGGCGTGCACAGAAGGGGAAGGTTGTGAAGAAAAGAGCTAAAAGGTCATGTGTGTCACAGTCTTTTTTTTTTGCTTGTTACTTCTGGACTGACTCTCTTCTCTGCCACCGCCATGCAAAGTATACAAATAGGAACTCTAAATATCAACGGTGGAAGGGATCGAAATAAGAGGGCGTTGATCTCTGAAGTCTGCTCTCAGAAAAAGGTGGAGGTTTTATTCTTGCAGGAGACTCACACGGTGCCAGCAGACAAGGTGGATTGGGGTTTGTGGTGGGACGGGTCGGTTTCCCACAGCCATGGTACAAATACGAGTGCAGGGGTAGCAGTGCTGTTCAGGAGAACACTGGGTGCCACCATCTTGTCCTGCACTGAGGTGGTGAAGGGTCGGCTTCTTATGGTCAGGGCAGAAATAGAGGGCTCTATCTTCTGTTTTGTAAATGTATATGCACCGAACCAGGGAACAGAGAGCGTAGGTTTGTTCAGCACACTGGAACATGAGCTGAAGAACCACAATCGGGAGCACTTGGTTGTTGGTGGTGATTTTAACTGCACGGTGGAGGCCAGCATCAGGGCTATAGAGGAGGGTCTACATAGGACATCAGAGCAGGGCCTGTCCTCGGAGGAAGGCTGGTGGACCGGGCGACAACAGGGGGAACCCCAAAGACGGAGCAGCCCAGAGGACACGGAGGGGGGTCGGGAGCAGCAACAGGAGGAGGCGGGTGGGGTGAAGCAGGTGAGCACGGAGGGGGGAAGTGGGGTGAAGCAGGTGAACACAGAAGTGGCTGAGGTGGGTCAGCAGGAGGAGGAAGAAGAGGAAGGGTCAGAAGTGGGTCAGCAGGAGGAAGAAGAAGAAGGGGCAGAGGTGGGTCAGCAGGAAGAGGAAGAAGAAGAAGGGGCAGAGGTGGGTCAGCAGGAGGAGGAGGAGAAAGAAGAAGGGGCACTGGTGGCCCAGGGAATGGAGTGGGAGAGGGCAGGTGTAGTACTGCAGGTGGAAGAAGAAGGGACAGGGGCGGCCCAGGGGGGAGCACATATTCAGGAGGACAGCCAGGGGTGCACTGGAGGACAGGTGGAGGTGGGTAGGGGGCAGGAAGGAGGAGGGAAGGAAAAGTGTGGGCAGGACAAGGAGGTCATGGTAGAAGACAGTGAGGTGGAAATAGAGGAGGGTGAGGAGAAGCTTCATCCTCTGAAGAGGAAGGCCAGGGGAGACGAGGAAAGCTCGAAAAAAAAGAAGGGAGATTTGGGCAAAGGGAATGAGTCCGAGTCCAGTACGGATGAGGACTCTGTGGTAGAGAGTGGGTCCTCTGATGACAGTGACTGAGAGTGACTGGAATATAGTCTGGCCAGGCTGAAGTGGTTTCTCAAAGACACGAAGAATAGGAAGTGTGAAGTAGAGAAACACTTCACTGATCTGCCAAAACTTCTCAAATCTATTCGGCTTCACATGAAGGACAAAACAAAGAGGAGTTTTACACGTCAGGAGATTTATAGACTCAAGAAGATCAGGACAATAATAAATAAAGGGCTGAAAGAGGAGCCAAGCACAGGAGGCTGGAGATCCGTAGGATCAGCCCGGAGGAGCGACCCGGAGGAGCGACCCGGAGGAGCGACCCGGAGGAGCGACCCGGAGGAGCGACTCAGCCCAGAGGAGCAGCCCAGAGGAGGAGAAACTTTTACCGAAGCTATGACATTGAAACGGGATCTCAGGACCGGCGGACAGAAGTGTTGAGTTTGTTGTTTTTGTTCTTTTGTTTTGTTTTGTTTTGATGTGATTGCAATGTTCTGTTTGTTCGTTTTTTTATGTAAAATAAAGGTTTTCTAAAAATCAAAAAAAAATCTCCTCTCCTATACTCTCTCTCCTTCTCCTGTACTCTCTCTCTCTCTTTCTCCTGTACTCTCTCTCCTCTCCTAAACTCTCTCTCTCCTTCTCATGTACTCTCTCGCACCTCTCCTATACTCCCTCTCTCTCCTTCTCCTATACTCTCTCTCTCCTTCTCCTGTACTCTATTTAGAACTGTAATTACGGTGTCTTCTTTTTTCTTATTAGCAGATACAACTTTCACAATGGTTCCCTGGAGAGCCTGTCTAAACTTAATTAACGGTGGCTAAACAGCCCCCGCTCTCCCTCTGTCTCTCTCTTCCTCTTGCCCTCTATGTCTCTTGCTTCCATATATACCCCCACCCCTCCCTCCATCTCTCTCTCTATTTGGCTCTCTCCCTCTTACAGTAATAACAATGGCAGCTGCAGGGAGAAGGAGCCGTAGAGAGACTCGTAGAGAGGCCTGTGCAGCGGGTGGGGGTGGGGGTGGGGGGGTAATTTACTCATTGAGTTGAATAGTGTGTGTGTGTGTGTGTGTGTATCTGATTCCTCTGTGCGGTGTAAGCCCTGAAATCGTCCTCTGATCTTCGGCTGAGTAGCCTGCTCTTTTAATTCCCATTTGTTTGACTTAGGGAGATTAGCCATTAATTACTGGCTAGAGGAATTAAGCACACTCAAGACACACACACACGCACACACTATACCTCACGCAGAGTGCGGTATAAAGCCGTTAAACAGTGCTCATTACACCGGCCCTACGGCATGAGCCAAAAAATATATAGAGCTGAGATAGCATTGCCGAAACAGGACTCTCTCTCTCTCACACACACACACACACACACACACACACACACACACACACACACACACACATATACACACACACACACACACACACACACACACAGCTGCTGTGGAAACTCTCGGCCAAAAGATGCTGTTCTGGGAGGAATCTGGCAGGCTTTAGCTGAGTGTAGAACATCAGCCTCGCCGCATGAGAGCGCGAGGGATTAGCGGCGGAGAGACGAGCTGACCGAAGCCCAGACAGGATGGAGACGGCCACGAGCACAAAGCCGGCTGCTTTAGTGCTCTCAGAGCCCATCAGGGCTTTCCTAAAGGCCTTTCCATGACGTTGAGCCTCGCTTCACGTTGTCACAAACGAACAGAATAGAACAGTGACACGTTGGAAAAGATGAATTTAAAGCTGCGCTAATTCAATTTTGTTCAGTGTCACGTTAAAAAAAGGGTGTATATGTATAATTAATATTAATGTATTATTTATATTGCATTATTTGATAATTATTGATTTGATCAGTATCGTCTATCTTGTATTTTGTTTTGTTTTTATGTTTTGTCTAATTGTTGTAATATTATATTATCGTTGCCTCATTTGAGCCATTTCACATCACTGGGGGTAAAAGGTCTCACAGAACATTGGATCATCTTACATGTTGTCCATTTTACTGAATTAGACAACACAAAGTTGTAAAAGAAATAAAATAAAATAAAGGACAAATACTGTGTAGGAAAGTAGTGCCCACCCACACAGTATATGTAACACACTGTATACAAAACAATGATATGAATAGGGTCCATTAACCACAATGACCACTCATAGGGTCTGTCAAAGCCCACATTTTGCCTCTGGAATGTGATTATTCTAACACGTACACTCATCTCAATGATTTCATGTTTGAATGAGTTTGCCTTCCCGATAGTAATCATGTCATGAATTGCGTTTTAACATTTTGAGCGGCCGTATTCCTCCTATAAGCCCTGAACCAGGACTTGTTTGTCAGGGAACAGGTTGTGATGGAGGGGGGACTTCTTGTTACCTCTGATGAAGGCTGAAGGGGGGAAGGGTGAGCTGGGCTCCCTGACAGGCTTTTATTACAGGGGACAAATAACTAATGTATCATCGTGTAGATCGATTGATGTATTATGAAAATGTTCATATGCTATCTGTTTCCAATAATAATAATAAAAATAGTAATAATAATAATAATAATAATACTATCAATATAGTATTCAAACATCAGCCCTCCTTTCTGCTCCTCTTTGTCGACGAGCTAGGACAGGAAGTCGGCTCCTCAGAGACTTCCTCCTCGATGCCTTCTTGAAGTCGATGTCTTTACTTGTACAGATCATGGAGTCCCCCTGATGTGGTTTCGTGATTTTGAGCGACACAAATGAAATTGGATTTGAATGAAACCTTTAAGAAAGCCTGTTGTCATTGTATTGGCAGCTTTTGTCGTTGTATTGGCAGCTGTTGTCGTTGTATTGGCAGCTGTTGTAGTTGTATTAGCAGCTGTTGTAGTTGTATTGGCAGCTGTTGTCGTTGTATTGGCAGCTCTTGTAGTTGTATTGGCAGCTGTTGTCGTTGTATTGGCAGCTGTTGTAGTTGTATTAGCAGCTGTTGTCGTTGTATTAGCGGCTGTTGTAGTTGTATTAGCAGCTGTTGTCGTTGTATTGGCAGGTGTTGTAGTTGTAAGCTGTTGTTGTTGTATTAGCAGCTGTTGTAGTTGTAAGCTGTTGTAGTTGTATTAGCAGCTGTTGTAGTTGTATTAGTGGCTGTTGTAGTTGTATTAGCAGCTGTAGCAGCTGTCGTAGTTGTATTAGCAGCTGTTGTCGTTGTATTAGCGGCTGTTGTCGTTGTATTAGCGGCTGTTGTCATTGTATTAGCAGCTGTTGTCGTTGTATTAGCGGTTGTTGTCGTTGTATTAGCGGCTATTGTCGTTGTATTGGCAGCTGTTGTAGTTGTATTAGCAGCTGTTGTAGTTGTATTAGCAGCTGTTGTAGTTGTATTAGCAGCTGTTGTAGTTGCATTAGCGGCTGTTGTAGTTGTATTGGCGGCTGTTGTAGTTGTATTAGCAGCTGTTGTAGTTGTATTGGCAGCTGTTGTAGTTGTATTAGCAGCTGTAGCAGCTGTCGTAGTTGTATTAGCAGCTGTTGTCGTTGTATTAGCGGCTGTTGTCGTTGTATTAGCGGCTGTTGTCGTTGTATTAGCGGCTGTTGTCATTGTATTAGCAGTTGTTGTCGTTGTATTAGCGGTTGTTGTCGTTGTATTAGCGGTTGTTGTCGTTGTATTGGCAGCTGTTGTAGTTGTATTAGCAGCTGTTGTCGTTGTATTAGCAGCTGTTGTAGTTGTATTAGCAGCTGTTGTAGTTGCATTAGCGGCTGTTGTAGTTGTATTGGCGGCTGTTGTAGTTGTATTAGCAGCTGTTGTAGTTGTATTGGCAGCTGTTGTAGTTGTATTAGCAGCTGTTGTAGTTGTATTAGCAGCTGTTGTCGTTGTATTAGCGGCTGTTGTAGTTGTATTAGCAGCTGTTGTAGTTGCATTAGCGGCTGTTGTAGTTGTATTGGCGGCTGTTGTAGTTGTATTAGCAGCTGTTGTAGTTGTATTAGTGGCTGTTGTAGTTGTATTAGCAGCTGTTGTAGTTGTATTGGCAGCTGTTGTAGTTGTATTAGCAGCTGTTGTAGTTGTATTGGCGGCTGTTGTAGTTGTATTAGCGGCTGTTGTAGTTGTATTGGCGGCTGTTGTAGTTGTATTAGCAGCTGTTGTTGTTGTATTAGCAGCTGTTGTAGTTGTATTAGCGGCTGTTGTAGTTGTATTGGCGGCTGTTGTAGTTGTATTAGCAGCTGTTGTCGTTGTATTAGCAGCTGTTGTAGTTGTATTAGCGGCTGTTGTAGTTGTATTGGCGGCTGTTGTAGTTGTATTAGCAGCTGTTGTAGTTGTATTGGCGGCTGTTGTAGTTGCATTAGCGGCTGTTGTAGTTGTATTGGCGGCTGTTGTAGTTGTATTAGCAGCTGTGTGCTACACATGACCCCGAATGACCACTTGTGACCGTCTGGTACATTCATCCAGTGACGAAGAAAGGATAATAAAAGTCGTATAGTAAATTAAACTATTTACTGAGAAGAAAAATGAGGTGATGGATTTGTAAATAGCTGGTGCACGCCAGTCATGGAAAGCTTTCCTTCATATTGACTACACAAAACAAACTTGGAACAACCTTTATTTTTTTATGTCATTCTCTCGGGTTACAAATTACCATCCCTTTCGGCTGCAATCAGCAGTGCTGGCTGCATTGTGATTCATGGCTGTGTCGTTGTAATTTACCAGAAGAAGAAAAGGCCCTCGGCCGCACCGCAGCCACATGTCGTCCTGTTGCCTAACAGCTTGCACGCATCGGAGGAGCCAAGGTCACTGGCAGGAGGCGGTTATCTGGAGACATAAATGATTCTCCAGAACATGTTTTATTCATAACAGAATGCATTTCCCTTCTTTTGCGTGTGGCTGCCAGCACAGACGGCACAAACATGAACCGACAGGTACTTTTGATCACCTGGCTCCTCCATCGCCAGGCAGCGAGGAGGAGAGGCCTGTGCTGCGTGTGTCTGCTTCCCCCTGGTGGCACATGGGAACCATGACCCACACATCAGCAAGGCGATATCTGAAGCAAAAGAGCCAACGTAACACACAAACAGCAACAACAACAACAAAGATAATTGTAATCTGTCTTTATTGTTTAAATTTCACCAAAAAGTTTTTCTTCATAACTACATCCAACAGCGTTCACCGTTGTCGTCACTGCGACCTCATCGAGGACAGCGTGACATCATCGGCGGAGAAAAAGAACCACTGGCTGTCAGTCCATCCCCCGAGTCCGTCGTCAATAAAAGCATCTCGCCGCTACCCGTGTAAAAGCACAAACATTGCACATCAACTCATAGCATAGCATCAAGTCTCCCTTCTTTAGATCACCCCCCCCCCCCCCCCTTCCACATGAAGTGAAACGAAATGATTGAGTGAAAGGTTGTTTGTTTTTTCCCTCTCGTTTCGGCCACACACGGTCGTATGATTGCAAATATGATAGTTGCTGCAGATCTCCGGCGATGACGAATGAGGATGATTCCAAACACTAATAGCACCGTGTGCGCTCATAATGATACAGCGCCACCATCTCATAACCTCTCATAGTTGTCTTTCCTCTTAATTGTCCATGTCTAATATTCATCATGCGCAGGCTTAGATAAAAAATAAAGAAAAAAAGAGCTTTAAAAAAACAAAACAATTATCTGAACTTCGTATCCATATTAATTTATATGTAAAGGCGCAGGTTAAATGTACGTAGATATTAAAACAAAGGAATTTAAACTTGGAGTCATAAATAGAGGCAGGATTGTAAATAAGTCAAGAGGTCAAAGTTTCCCAATGCAACCCTGTCCCTGAAGATATTTTCTGAAAATGTTTCCTTTTATGTATCAATTGAACGGTCCAAAACGTATTTCTGGAAATTGTATCTCGTTTCATAACTGTCACAATGCTGTTTCATTGCAAGCACTTTTTTTGTTTTATCATTTCACTAGAAATAAAAATAAAAAGGATAATTCAAAACTTTTTCTACTTTGATTTTGATTATGCCTTTACGGTTTGCGGCTTAGTTGGAAGCAAAACTTTTGTAGATTTATAGAATCTGAATATATAGCATGCTGTACAACAGCATATTTGCATTGCTTCTCCTAAGGTTTGGGCTCTTTATAAAAGTGCTCATTTTTATGTTAATAAATTACGCGCACTAATCTATCTTCACTATCTCTCATCATTTCCTATCTAATAAACTCCCATTTGGTTTCATGGGCCTCCTTTTAACCAAACAGTTATTGAAGTTATCGTATGGCCATAACCTCCTCTTGTCCCATCCAAGTGATGAGGAGCCTTACACACAAGTCTGTGCCTTCACAATTCCAGTTCTCCTCAGAAAAAATGAGGGTAAATATAATTTAGACTGTGACATTCTTTGTACTAAAAGCTAAATATATAATTGCTTATTTTCAACTACTATGGCTATTTTAGCTTTGTTTCATAAAGAACACTGAGATCTGCCTTTTTACTGCTGCATGTCACTCAAAACCCTCCATCTGTTCCTTCATATCCAGATGATGTGCCGTCCCTCAGAAAGCCCCGCCCCCTCCATTCAAAAACGCAGTGCAAAGAAAAGTAAGGAAGAATGGCGTCAGAAAAATGTTGCGCTAAGTATTATCCCTCCCCACAGTACTTGCATAAATCTCTTCGTTAAATCATCTGCTATGTACAGTAATACACTTAATCGTTACATATGCGGCTCATCTGAACCCGGCAAAGTCTCTTGAACAGTACTGAACCATAATCCGAAGACCAAATATGCATCCCTCTCCATCAAGACCAAAACAAAAGTCCAAATCCATATACAGTAGAATACAGTAGACACCTTTTCAAGTCAAATAACGGCTTTGAATACTGGTGTGCGTTCACATCATCTCAACAGACCCGAGTCCGACCAGAATTGGAATCGGTTCAAATCCAAGTCATCATGTAGTCTGTGGTTCTTTTTTTGTGTTGTTTCTTTTTTTGTTGTTGTTATCTCTAGCTTAAACTGTGCAGCGGCTGCAAAGCTACAAAAACACACAGCACTGCACTGATTGGCTCCCCCGGTCTGCCTCGTGAGACACCAACGTCACAATCGGAGGACCGACGGAACACGGTGACGTCTTCTTGTTTTCATTACTGAATCGGATGAAGGAAGTAAACAAAGTAATTCTTTTTTTTCTTTTTTTTAAAGTACAGAAATGCCATCATGACCACGGACGACTAAGCCGGCGATTTCTCTGTTTTGAACAATGAACTTGAAGTTTTTTTTAAGTAAAAGGTGAGTGAAAGAGAAACACTCACTACGTCTTTTCTTTTTTTTTTTGTACAGTAATCCATTGATAACAACGCACAAAAGTAAAAGACAAAAGCACACATATCCAAAAACGGAAACTGAGACAGCTCAAGACAAAGTTTGTTTGTTTTTCCTTAAATCATTTTTTTTCCCTCACTTAAGTTTAAAATACACATATTAACCAGCTGTAGAATGTTTACATACAGTAGGAATTTGGATTCATCGACAAAAGAAAAAGAAGAAAAAAAAGCACAGTTTTAAGTCAGTCCAGCTTTCCTGGCTTTAATGGTGGAAATCAGGGTCAAGTCCAGGAGGGTCCAGTCCAGTCCAGTTCCGGAGGACGAGCGGACTTGCTGGCCACGGCACTTATACCGTACCGATAACGCAGCGCCGTGTGCTGCTGGCAAGATGGCAGTTACCGTATGATGATTGCTGGGGGAAGGAGGCCCCCCTGTTCATCCACACTGCACACGTGTGTGCGGCATTATGCAGGGAGGCGCGGCACCAGCTCCACTCGGCTCGGCTCAGTTCAGTTCAGCAGTGTGAGGGGGGGCCTCTTGCTGTACAAAGGGGTGGTCACCACAGAGGGGGCAGTCTACGTAGAGATGGTGACCATCGGCTCCGGAGCTCATGGAGCAGAGCGAGAGAATCATGGGACAGGGAAGTGAAGGGGCTTGTGGGGCCTTTGAGCTGCTGATGAAGCGGACTGAGAGAGGGGAGGTGAAGGGGCCGTGGTGGAGGAAGGCCCGGGCCGAAGTGTAGGAGGGCCGATAAAGCTCCAGAGTTTTTGGTGGGGCCCTCTGCCGATCCAAAGAGACACCTGAAGAAAAAACACACGGAGCACATGAACCTGCTCTTCCATTACAGATGTAGGAAGCTACTATTCCACCCAAATGTCCTGCTGACCAACAGCAGGCCATCTTGACAGTGCTGACCTTTGAGGGGGATGCGAGTCCAAAATTGTTAGCTGTGTTTGGCACATTGTTTTGACGGACCAAAATAGTCCGAAGATTTTTCCATTTGTCCGACGGCCCATTATCCCGAAAACAAACGCCACTGCTCAGAAAATATGTGCCGTGCCTCTAATTGGCTGGTACCCGCTGCCTTCCTTGGTTGGGTTGGTTAGGTTTCGGCGTGAGGAGGGAGATCCGTAAGTATATTCGGGTAAGCTAACCAGAGGCAGAAATAGAGGCGCCATGGTCAGATGTGCTTCTGTTTGTTTCAGGGAGACTGTCGGAGCAAAGGGCCTTCAGAACAATGGCTGTTAGTTTTCAGGCCTTCGGACAAAACTTTTTCTCCGGACTATTGGTGCCCACCAAAGCGATGTCATTTGAACAAAACTATGTGAACATATTGTTCCGTTAGCATCATTGCCCCTGTTCAGAACTTTTCTTTGCAACAGTGGACACAATGCCAGAGATATACATTGAGGACTGCTAACTTTGAAACTCCTTTCAACCTACCAGGTCCACTCCTTCCGTTCATACCTTTCAAAATAAAAACCAGAGACATATTTTCAGGCGAATATTTGTCCATCACGTAATGTCATGTAAAGGCATTAGTCTGGTCATTTGCCTCAATTATTTATGATGGACTGTTGCAGGCTGACATAGGCCAATAAGGGAGGTATATTTTCAGTTATTAAAATCTAACACCTTCACATATGATATCTAATACTCAAATGTTTTCTATATATATATATATATATATATATATATATATATATATATATATATACACACATTATCCACCCGCTATACAAGCATGACAACATAACATAGCAGTTCTGAGATTATATGACCCACCGAGCTATCAGCTCCCACTCAGTGTCACAGGCAGACGACTTCAGCAGATGGTTTCAAGATGACGTGAGTTCTGCGGGGAGAAAGAGAGGAACTGCTTCACACCGGATAGAAAAAGAACAAGAAAAAGCAAAATTGGCAAAGGTAAAGTGTGTTAGAAAGACATCTCAAAGGCGCTGTATGTGTGTGTGTGTGTGTGTGTGTGTGTGTGTTTGTGTGTGTGTGTCTCACCGGCGTGTCGTTCCACTGCCGCGGCAGGTCTTCTGGCTCGGGTGGGTAGGACATCCAGGACGGGCTGCGGTACGAGGACGGCGGTGACATGACGAAGTAGTCTGAGTAGCCCGGGCGGTTGGCAGATATAGCGTAGACTGCTGTTATTGGGTTTCCTGTGAGAGGTGAAGGCGGATTTAGCCAATGACTTTCACTTTCACTGCATCACAGCTGCCGTCTGCGTTTCAACGCCGGCGCTCCGTCAATACCTGAGTAGGCGCTGATGGACTGGTCGACGGTGACGGAGGGGAAGGGCGCCCTGGACAGCGGCAGGTACGGGGCCCCGTTGTGCTGCTGGGCCTGCAGGTCCGAGGCCTCCGACATGCGGGGCTTCAGACTAACGTCGGGGGTGGAGCTGTCGGAGGAGAAGAGAGACAGATGTTGAGCCCGCGTACGGTCATCACACAGCTGTGACATGTACAGCGTCACAAAGCTAAAGCTTCACGTATCCCTCAAACTGAGGAGGAAATGTCTCCGTACGCCCACGTTTCTGCTGCCATGAGGTGGAACAAACAAGTTAAATTGTGTGTGTGGGGTGAGTGGGGGGGTTGCAGTTTAGGTTGAAGTACAGTTGAGGGTCAGTCGCGGTTGAAGCACCGAAGAGGGATTTAAGTGAGTGTTGGAGGTTAATCTCTGAGAGCGTTTTCGTTTGCCTGAAGCAGTTCAGTTGACAGACTCAAGTCAAGTCTATTTCCATAGCACATTTAAAAGGACAGGAGCTCAGCAGAGTGCTACACAAGCAACGGCAGAGTAAAGCCGGTCAACAGAGCACACGACACCTCGAAGCGGGCGACCTTACCGGAAGAAGACCAAAGCAGCTCAGAGGTCATTTAAAAGTAGAACTCGTCATTATCCGATTCCCTTTTTCAACCGCTCCAGTTCCAAAAGTCAATTCCCCATTCATTCACTTCATTGACGTTTTAGAAACATAAAGACATAAAGAGTTTTAAAACGTGGAACCGAGCCAACGACTTGTGAGTTGAATTGAGGACCAATGAAAAAAATGTATTGGAAAATGTAAAAGGAAAAAAAAGTCAAGGGTACTAGTCTTTGTACATCATTCATCAACATCTTTTAAAGGAACTACTCATCCCATAAACCATTGTGAACGGCGACGAGCCGCCTCTAAGACCGACTATCGTCGATCTAAAATGAAGACTTGGGAGTCCGGGAGCCGACCACAGAGCAAGCTCCATCAATCAGATTACACTGTGGGATTGTGGGTAACGTTGTTTTTCTCAAAACAAGGTGCGTGTCCTTGTGGCTTCCACAGGATCACATGCCGTCGTTCCACAATCTCACGGCTCGTGATGAGTCCACCGTGGATCATAACGACGCTGTGACCGCTCATCGAGAACTTCAGCTTCAATGTATATTTTAATCTGCTGCCATGAAAAACATGGTCGTTGACGACGTCTGTCTGGGTAATGAGCAGCAGGATCTCATGTGTACAGCAGGGTATGCTGTCGGACATGTCTACAGTGACAGCTGGGGAGGAAGATAATATTTACTTTCTGGCCTGGTTTAGAAAGTAAAGGATTTTGTAAAGATTGGTATTTTATATGCTGATTCCAGTATATTTAGATCCTTTGTTTTGGCCAACATAAGTAAATACACTGTAGAAATACCAACCAGTGTACATGTAACGCTACGGAAAGGAGGACAGAGGACGGAGGATGTCGGTGCCAGGGCTCTCAGGACCATGATGCACCATGGTAATGATTCACAGTGCATACTAAAGAGGAATTAACATGCTTCCTCCCAGAGGGCACAGAGGAACTGATGTATGACGAGCTGACTTATTAACCACTTACATAGTTCTGTTTCTGGTTTTAAAGCAAGTGTAACAGTCACACACACACACACACACACACACACACAAAAAACCAACAGAGCTGTTTCTGTCATTCTCAGTTTGTCCACTAGATGGCAAACACGTCCCTCCGGGCGGTGGATCGCTCTCTGATAAAGTGCCCAGCAACACAGCGGCATTCAGATGAAGAAGCTGCTCAGTTCAGATGATGCATGCTAACATATGGGATGGGGAGGGAGGGAGGGAGAAAGAGAGAGAGAAGCGTTTCTCTCTCTCTCTCTCTCTCCCAATCTCCATCTATCGCTTCTCCCTCCCTCCCTCCCTCCTTTGCGTTGATTGGCGCAGCGTTTACTCCAACGCCATTATTCCACCTCTAGTCCTCTACCGAGAGCGTCTTCATTTATTCATATTTGTTTGGAATGTTTTCTTTTGTGTACAACGTGAGTGAGTTTGGTACCGTCGCAATGAGGTCCCAGGCGGCAGTCCCGGTCTTGAGGGGATGAGCGGCGGCGGGGGCCCGATGCCCATATCCGGAAGCTGTGTGAACCGGAAGCCCTGCGGGAGGCAGACATGTAACGCAGACACACACATTCAAGTGAAAACTCCGTCTCTTTAATCTCCCTAAAGCTTCTCCCTCGCCGATCAGCCGTCGGCAATTCACACACTGAGAGCACTTTTCTGTCTTTTTGTTGTTTTGGTAGCAGCACTGTTAGCCAACATCAGCGCTACGCTGTGATCCCCGAGTGACGACTACATAAAAGCTAGAACTGAGATATTTAAGAGGCGTAACAGGATGAAGTACATTAACGCAAGTGATACACATTTACCATGTACAACTTTAAAGTACCGTTTCATTTGAGTTTTCTAATGTTGTGGAACATTGTAAAGATGCACTTTCATATATAGACTTTACAAGCAAAGCCCGTGGGAGGGTCATAAAACACCACACCAAGCAAGTCCAAGATAAGATGAGCCTGACACGGACCTGCTAATGGATTTATTTATTCATTTGACATTATAAACTCGTACATTTACTTACAAGCGTCTATAACATTTTCTTTATATTAGCAGTAGATTGTGTGTAGACTGTGTAATCTAAAAAGTGTGGTTGAGAGGTGAACACACAGGAGTGTTTTACTTCCTTTTAGCTAACCGTTTGTTTCCAACTGCACGCAACTGTCTTGTTTGCTTTTGGTGGAGACCAAAACGGAGCTAGAAGGAGGAGCGAACGTCGGACCAACTGAATGCTCATCCTGTTCCGTTTCTAGTGGATCTGTACAAAGGCACTTCAGCCACACAGACCGTATACGGTCCATCATTTCTCACCACTGAAAGATAATATGTCTGTGGCCAAAAATGTAATCCGTAGCTAGTTAATGTACATTTAGGTACATTTTGCTCCTATGAGTAATACTTCAAATGTGTTATTGCCACTTAACTCAAGGAAAGGATTTAAACACTTTTTTTAATTAAATGTTAAGTGTACCTTAATCATGAAAGAGGCATTGGTTTGTATCATATTTAGGAGTACATTTTTACCCCTTGAAACTCCCTTCTAGTGCTCACCGGTTTGGGCAGGCTACACTGGTGCATGTCCTCGTATCCTGCACTCCTCTGCCTGCCTCCACAGGGGTGGTTCATGGTCCCCGGGGCGCTGGTCACCCCGTCGCTGTAGTGGCTGGTGTGGGACGGGTTGTAGGCTCTGTGGGCATGGTGGTGGTGATGGTGGTGGCTGTTGGCGACGATGAAAAAACCGAGGAACATTTCAGTTTGGTTTGAGGCAACTCGTTCCCACACAATACTGTAAACAAATGCAGATGTGCGAAGGACTAAAGTAATCAGTGAAATGAAAGAAAAGAAGGAAGCTCACTTGGTCGGCGGAGAAGGGGGGTCGTGGTCCGGAGGCGCAAGGCTGAAGGCGTTGCCTAGCAACATGTGCATCTGCGTGCGGACCTCATCAATGGATGGCTGGGAGCTGAGTGTGGAGGAGTCGGAGCCGCGGTGAGCTTTCACCCCCAGGCTGCCGGTGCCGGTGGATCCGCCTCCGTAACCCAGGGAGCTCATCAGGCGGTCCATGTTGGTCTCCTCAAACGGCTCCGGCTCGCCCTGCGGAGCACACGAGCGCTCAGTCAGAGAGAACGGGCGGTTAGGAGGAAGGAGAGGGGGGGGGGACGGGACATGGACACCGAAATCACAGGCCTTTCTAAGAAATAAAAGTTTTAACCACCCACTGTTTGAACTTCCGGTTTCCTGAGAAACAAGATGTTCCAAGGGATATACGAGGGATGGAGGAGCTGAAGGCAGCACTCAAAAGAGTTAGTGAGTCAAGATGCAGTCAGGGAGTTGAAACTAAAGTCTTCCCAGATTTCGCTCCCATCATCAGGTAGAATAATAAAACCTACGATCGTTCTGGTGGATGTAGTTTGTGGTGCTGTTGAACTGTATTGTGTTATTTTGACAGTGTTTCTGTTATTTAGTCTACCCTCACTGATATAAACCAGGTGAATAGAATAATGTGAACAATACGGTACAGCAGCGCAAACTAATCCTCCAAAGACTTGAATCTCTGAAGAAAAAGTTTCCACATTTTAACCTTCATAAAAAGGTGGGATTATATTTGATTCATTCTTTTATATAATCTATTTCAACATCGCCAGCAGGTGAAAGCCAAACCCAGATTCAGTCTTGTCCCCGGTTTTGCCGCGCTATATACGTGTCCCGCTATATATTTGTCGCGCTATATTTTCCGCGCTATATATTCCGCGCTATATATTCCGCGCTATATATTCCGCGCTATATATTTTCCGCACTATATTTGCTACGCAATATTTGTCGCGCTACGCTATATTTGCCTTGTTTTGACGCATTTTTGTAGCCTTCCGTCGGATCCCTGCGTTCGATCTGGCACCAACGTTTTTATAGAGGTCGACGCCCCAAACACTGCATAACGAAAAGAAAAGAAGAAAATACAGGTAGAGGGCGGAGTCTCTGCAGATACAGACACCGCCACACACGTGTGCTTTTTGTATGAGTCAGTTATCTTTTACTCATTGTGCTGAATGTTTTCCAAAATGGATAGATATTACATGGTGTGCCAAATGTATGCAAAATCACAAATAATGTCAAACAAATAAAAAAATGTCAATGCATTTATTGTTGATGTACTTTACTTAATTATCAGATGTGTAACAAAAACGTCAGTAAGTAAATGTGTCAGTTTTTAATAGAAATCTGTATGGATTAAGAGAACGTAATCTGTTCACATCATTCCACTAATAATTGATAAACAATAATATAAAATGATTACCCGGCCTGACCCCATTGAAAACCCTGATATACCTGTACCAACGTGAATGCACGGTGTGCTGAGGTATGTTGCATGAAAACTAAAGCAACTGGGTTTCACACTCCTGCACACACACGCACACACACACACACACACACACACACACACACACACGCACACACACACACTCGGCTCTCCCGTGTGCCTTTTGGTGCATCCGAGGCTGTTCTCCGCCATCCCGCCTCCCATCTGTATCTGGGAACGGGCCATAATCATATTCAGAGCCATTGACATTCAGCCGAAGCGCGGCCACTGCTGTTACCGTGGTGCAGCAGAGGAACGGCATAAAGAGATCTCACTCTATCTGCGCCCATTTTATCTCCCCCCTTTTCTTCCATATTCTGCTGTCGTTTGAATGAAGAAATCGCATTTTTTTCCTTTTTTGATAATCCCCGAGGTGTGAGCGCACGGCATCAGAGAAGGCGGGGGAGAGAACGGATTAAAGTTATAAATGCTAGCAGGAGATTATTTTTATTCATTTGACAAAAGTGGAACGGGCTTTACTTCGCCGCACATGATCAGCCGCACATCGTGTAAGCCTCATCACCATCCCTCTGTGTGACTCACCGGGTCAGAGGTCGGACGTCAGCTGCTGTATTACAGTTTGTTACAGGATCCAACTTCTAAATTCCTCAAATGGTCTTGCCGCTGGCTATTTTCTTTTCGACAGTAAATCCCTCACAAACTCAAAGGAAGTGCCTCGAATCAATGAAATGTTTTTATTCGCTGTCTTTTCCAGCTTTTTCTGACGTGCCCTCCTGTGCACCTCTGACCTATATTCTGGTCTGAGAGTTTTAAAAGTACAAGGAGGAACGTGGACTCATCTGAAGGCCTGTGACCCCGCCACGGTACTCACATCATAGCCGTTGTTCCGGATGCCCCTCCTGGATCTTTCTCTCAGCACCAGCAGGTCCATCTCCGCCTCCACTGGGCTCGGGCAGGTCAGAGACTGCCGGCTCCAGTAGGCCGGCTCCCGTGGGTGGGAGTACCTGATAAGACAGGTGTAAAAAAAAAAAAAAAAAACAGGGTCATATTGTAGGTACACTTACTGAAAATGTCAACGCTTGAATTTCAGGAAAGTCAGAAATCTAAAAATTGCAGAAAATAAGAAAGTGTTTTGCTGTCGTCCAAATACAAAACAACAGTCACGGTTTATTACATATTTACCCTCAATTCACTGTAAGGAAATCTTTATTTTGACAAACATTTTTAAGAAAGAAGTCACTTAAGTAACCGGCAGGGTGCAAAAGCAGGAATTAGTTTCACGGAAAAATTCTCATTTTCAATAAAAAATCCTGTGTGTGAGGCGGATGCTGTGGCGCTTCTGCAACATGAATTTTACTCGGAACAGATTGCCTGTTCATAAGTGCTGTTTCTTTTCTGAAAGTATCCATGAACTGTGGAAAAGGTCGGATGTGTTGAATCAGTTGGTGACAAAGAGAAGCAAAACAGACACTTATCTTTATGAACTGTAAACTAGTACCGTGTGCTGACCAAATATCACCCCTAGTTGCTTAGCAACTGTGCTCCACAGCTACACATCTACAGTGGATCTATAATACTTGGAAAGCCTTCCAAGCAGTTTAATAGTTCACTGCTTAAATAAAGATGACATCACATGTGAAAAAAAAGAAGAAAACTTTCATATGCTTTTATAATGAAAATAGGACTTAAGGGAAGTGGAATCCTTTAATTCTGGGACTGTCTAACATTTCTACACGACTCCATACCTCTTATGGCATCCTGCGAAGGAGGCCCTCTTCTCCTCAGCGGTCATCGGCTCCTTGGCCCCGTTGTCGTGCCGACCGTGCCTGCCGTTGCGGTGGTTGTAGCCGTGGCTGCCGGTCTCGGACAGCGAGAACTCTCCGTAGCCCTTCCTCCGGGCCTTCTGCCGCAGTTTGTTCCTGTAGTGCTCGATGTCCGACTTCTGCTTCAGCCCGCCGTGGTTGGCCTGCAAAGCAATCCATTCAAGTATCGAATTCCAGTAATTATTTTGTCCGTTGGCTTAGGGAGCTGCTGCCATTTCTTCTGACGAACTGTAAAGTTTCTTTTTGTCCTTTCTCCCTTGCGCTGAGACGGATCGATGCGCTTCAACAAACATTCTCATACAGCTCGATAGCCAGAGAACGTGCCACAGCCTAAACATGATATTTGTCTGCTAATGCACACTCAAATCAATTGCAGATGAACTGGAGAACCAGAGAGCCTTCCTCCGCCAAGGGGATTTCTTTCTGATCTTATATTAATAGATTGGTGGATAAGTTATCACCAGCTATTAGATATGGAATAAGGAGAAGTGACGCCCCGGGTGGCCAGGAAAGGGACAAGGGAACGAGATTAGAAGGGGAGAGGCCGTAACATAAAGCAGTTCTAGCATAGCGCTGATCAGATGAACTGAAGTACCCCTTCCCCGACACCACCCTTCATACTGCAAATGTTTTCAACCCGTAGACTGTGTGTAAGAAGTGGACGACGTCCTGTAGTATATATATTCCGAGTGACGTAGATCGTAGATGCATACGGGTCTGCTAGCGACCAGTCAAAAGGTAGCCACGCCTCAAATCATACCCTGTTTATGGTCTCTAATTGAACCATAAAATACTAAATGAACATCATGCTGTATTGAAGAAGACTTGAAACTAGAGATTGAGACCATAAACTCATGTTTACAATGTTTACTGAGGGAATAAATCAAGAAGTAGAGTCATCTTCTCATAGACTTCTATACAATCACTTCTTGATGGTCAGTAGAGAGAATGCAGGTTTAAGGCACTTCCGCATTGGCGTAGCTTTTCAGAACTGGAGGTTGCTGCCTGGTTCACTGCAACCTTGGCACTCTATGTGTTAAAGGGACAGTGTGTATGATTTGGTGGCATCTAACTAGCCATCCTCCCCATAATAACACTACTCTAGGAGCCATGGAAGTCCATGGCTTTGCACTCCACGGCTCACGTTACCGCAGTTTCACAATCTTGTTGAAGAACTGCGGTGGTCAAAATCAAGAAAAGCCAGTATTTGGGCCACTGTAGAAACATGGCGGTGCAACATGGTGGAATCTGTGCCCGCCCCCAATGTAGATATGAAGGGACTCATTCTGAGCTAATGAAATACCAAAGACACACATTTTACACACTGGCCCTTTAAGGACCAAAGTTGGGGCAGAAGTGCGGCTAACAGCGAGGCGTTCTGCGCGCTCTACGCAGAGGACGCTCAACCTTCAACAGTATAGTTCATACATGAGCAACTTTTTGCTAATAATGTCAACCGTTTGTCTGGTAATTAACTCATCCGACTCTCAGTCACAGCAACTGGGGCGATATCTTTCTTTTTAAATTGTAATATATTTTGCAACACACGGCCAAACAGTAGGAATGGAAAACATCGGCCAAATACTGCACTGCTAAAATCTGTGTGACTCACGATGTTCTAGTTTTTGCTCTGCCTTGCACTGTCAGTGCTGCGCTCTCACCTCACAGCTGAGTGCGATGAAGCCTGGAGGGTGTGTGTCCATCACGTATATGTGTGTGTGTGTGTGTGTGTGTGTGCGGACTTACCTCCCCGTTGAGGACCACAGAGTCTTGGCTGTGGGATGAGGAGGTGGGGTAGGAGTAGGTTGGCTGAGCGGTCATGGGTTTAATGGTGATGAGACGCAGAGAGCCTGAATGGTCTTCGTACGGGTCTGAGAAGGAGACAAATAGGTCAGCAAGGGTCAGACAGAGGCTTTATCACAAATTCGGTCCGTTCCCACATTATTCACGTAGCAATTCTGTTCAAAACTCTGAGTATAACCGTCAAATTAGGGGAGGGGGAGGCTTGCAGGTGGAGGAAAATATGTATTTTTAGATTTTGGGGTGTAATGTGCCGTTAAGTGAAGCAAAGCTGTGTTGAACAGACACATATGAGCGTGTTGCTGGTCCTCACATGTATGATCACATCTGGTCCTCACATCTAACGCTTCCTTTAATCAATCACGGTAAAGAGACGCGTGTGGCTGCTTTTACGAGTTTTGGTAACTCAGGTATTGTTTCATGACGAGCAGAAAAGGATTATATAGTCATGTACATTCGTGCTGCAAATTTATACACAGCAACACGCACAACCACGCCCACTCCCCTTACACCACTGTCCTGAAATTCCACCCGTTCTCATCTGTTAACCATAACTGTTTATACATGTTTTCTACATGTCTATAAAATTAGAAATACATATTTTTTTCTCTCTCACCTGCTATTTTTCAATCTAGATTGTTTTGGTGTGAGGTGTAGAGACGACGCCTTCTCTACAACAGAATGGAACTAACTTGTTGTGCTCAAAGCTCAACAGCAATGTCTCTTTCCAGGAATCATGACCCGAACTGAACACAATCCACAGACCTTGTTGTGAGCAGTTTCAACTATGTTGTAAAGGAAACATTAAACGCAAATAAAATAATTTAAAAAATAAAATGTGTATTTTAGATTTTGGGGTGAACTGAACGTTAAGTGAAGCGAAGTTGACTGCAGCCTTGTGTTGAAGAGACAAATATGAAAGTATTGTCTATTATTTCCCAAAATGTCAAACTCTGCCTTTAATGAGTCACGAGCAGCATGTGACTGCTTTCACAGGTTTTATGTTTTATTAAAGTAAGGTACAGAACAAGGCATGTGTATTTTTTTTAGCAACCAAACAAGAACCCAACTATGTAGAATATAATAGGATCGCTTGTATGTATCGCAGGTGTGATTGTGTGTGTTTGTTTATGTGTGTTAGAGACAATTTTATGTATCTGTAATAGGATCTTCATGCACAATTCTGAAAGCTCAGCTTGCTTCCTGTTGTTTCTATGCTTACGTTGGCCCTGCTATACACACTCATAATGACATTTGTCTACATCTGTTTGAAATGAAAGTAGCAGGACAACCATCCAAATTAAGATCGGAGCAAAGCTCTACTCATTGTGTTTAGGTCCCACGGCTCAGAATTGTTTCACGTTGTTTGGCTTGATGAGAAAAGCATCAGCTGTGTGGCGTGTGTCCTGCTTCTTACAGTACACAAGGTGCTATGCGTTCACGTGTGCATGTGATGTCATGGAGCAGCAGATGGACAAGAGCAGCGCTGTGCTGGCTTCACTGTGACTCATTCCTCTGACTGACATCATATGGCCGACGGCCTCGTTGTATAGGGCCACAACAGTCTGCCATTAACTCGGCTCCGAAGCCCCCGAAACTGTCGCCATTCGCCCCTAATGCAGCTCAATTTGCTGCCTCCCGCACCGCCGCCCACTAGGCCTACAGTGTGACAGCGAAGGTCGGCACAGGTGGCGCCTGCGAGCGGAAGACGCCGTGACCCCGGATTGGATGCCGCGACGCTGCGTGTTAAATAACGTGCACTCTGAACACCGGCGGCTGCCACGGGACCATTTCAACTCCTGTCACAACAGACGGCGAGCATCGGCCCGTTGTTTGAACAAAACACGCGTTTCCCCGAGACGGCTGAGTGGGGTTGGAGCACATTTGTCCTTGTTTCTAGTTGGCTGAAGTCTGCATTTCTGCAAATAAAATAACTTCATTGTGCATGAACTGTTACTGAGGACATTTCTTTGTGAGTGTTTTCTGTACACAAGGAGGTAAAGTGCCTCGGTGTCCTGGGTGCTTTTTGGGTCTTTATTTACACCCTGAGAGCAACCATGTGTCCACATTTCTTTAACGGCTGATGTTTCTGCAGCCTCTGTGACTGACTGGCGAGACGTGCCATGTCTCCATCGTCTGCCACCATCGATGCGCAAACTACACCGCACAGATGCCGGTGTGATTCAACATCTTAATCAGCGGCGGAGTGGACACCACTTTCATGTCCGTGCCCTTGTTCGCTTTATTTGAAATTGTACATTTGAGCCCAACAAATGAGATGCAGTGTGTTAATCAACAAGCTTCAGAGGTGCTGACATTTATTACTTTATTAAATTTTTTACTAAAGCTAACAAGCTCGTGGCAGAATTATTTTATCGAAAGTGGTATTAGTCGTCTCATCGAAGCTTATTATCCAAAATGTCAAACTATTTCTTTAATTTGGGGCAATAAAATCACAGCGACCGATGCAAGAAAAACTAAATACGATAGACAAGACTAAATGAATGTATAATTTGTTTTTAAATCAAAAACGTAACCTGGCAACGTGTCCAATGTTCTCCTGTTGTATTCATGTTATTTTCTTTTTCTTTTTCTTCTTGTTTACGGTCCTTCATATATTGTTGCACATCTATGCTTCTGGTTTGATGGACTTAAACTTTTATTAATCCGTCATTTTCTTGAACAGCGCTCCAGTCGGCTTTTACCCCGTCTCTCTTTTCATTTCTCATTTCTTTCTCAAATCTGTCCGGTAGTGAACAGTAGTGAGAAAATTAAACAATTATTCATCCTCCCCTCCAGGCATCCGTTCATTTGCTTGCATAAACACTATAACTCACGCAAATTACTGTGAACTTTAGCTTGCTGATGCAAAAGAGATTTCTTTTTTTCTTATGACAGCATCCGAGAAATTGCATGGAGCATAAGCGATGTCGCGGCATCATCAGTGCTTATGCAACCGATTGTGAGCCCGCACCGCTGGGAAAAGGTCTGCTGGGTAATCTGTTGAGCAAGTCATGTCAAAGCAGTATATCTACTGCCACCACTGATAACAGGTGCTGCAGATAAAAGGGAGTAACTAAGTCGGTACGTACTTACGTCAGTACGTAACTAAGTCGGTACGTAACTAAGTCGGTACGTACTTACGTCAGTACGTAACTACGTCGGTACTTACTACGTCGGTACTTACTACGTCGGTACTAACTACGTCGGTACTAACTACGTCGGTACTAACTACGTACGAAACTACGTACTTAGGTCAGTACATAACTACGTCGGTACGTACTTACGTCAGTACGTAACTAAGTCGGTACGTAACTAAGTTGGTACGTACTTATGTCAGTACGTAACTACGTCGGTACTTACTACGTCGGTACTAACTACGTACGTAACTACGTACTTAGGTCAGTACATAACTACGTCGATACGTACTTACGTCAGTACGTAACTACGCCGGTACGTACTTACGTCGGTACGTAACTACGTATGTTCGTAACTACGTCCCGTAGTACATCATGTCCGTAACACAGTAACTACGTTACGTAACAAACGTACTTATTCAAGGTTATATGTTTCAAACTGTTTCATTGGGTCATATATGTTGTTTTGGGAGTCACTGACAAACACCCTATTTTGTCGTTAAGGTTTGCAGAGAAGCAGCATTTCACCGCTCGCCCTGGTTGAAAGTTCACTGATGGTGTAGCTGCAGAGCACACTCTCCACTCAGTCGTGGGCTCTGTGGCACCGTGCGGTGTATTCATTATGTATGCCTGCCGTGTGATCTCTTCTGTTTTGTAATTGCTAATATCCCCACAACCCCAATAATAACGATGGGAGGAACATTCCAGTACTAATTTGTTTTTAATATCTACACAGCGCATCAATGTCTTTTCTCCCAGGATGAGGAGCCCTCTGAGTGTCCCAGGTTTAACGATTCATCATCTTTTTCTGAAGCACTGCTGTGGGTTATATGGATTTGAATAACACCTAATCTGACAGCATGCTGTTACAAATCACCCACTTTCCTGACTTTCCTCTGTGATTCTACTCAAAAGTAACTTAATGCGGTGCGTAAGGCACACGGCACTGCCAACCGCTGGCTTTTATCTCCGTACTACATGTTTAGCTTTGTATCCTGGAAGGAAGGAAGCTAAATAAAAAGAACTAAAAAATGAAATACCTCAAAACAAATAACTGTCACGTCCGCTTTGATTCAGTTAAGACCGATGACCACAACTTGTGTGAGTTTAAAAGACACGTGATGAGTACACGTCTCGTCACCGACCGTTACAAAGATGCAGCAGCGGGCTGAGTCACTGCATGTGTGAGTGTCTTCACTCTGTTCTCATGTTGGTGATTAACTTTGTGGTGGGTACAAAAGGAGAGACAGGATTCATTTCTTACTCCTTTCCCTCTTTGTACTCCCTCACTTACTGTTTCCCTGTATGCTTCCTTCGCTCTCTTAACCCCCCCTCCCCGTCCTCCACCTTTCCTCTCCGACTCCATCTCCCTCCTCACCGTTGGTGCTCCTCTTGTGGAGCTCCTCCTTGCCGTTCTTGCTGCTGCCGCCGGTCGCCGTCCTTCGGGCCGAGGAGCTCTTGCTTGTGTTCAGCTTCCCGGAGCCGCTACTTGACACCGAGCCGTCCTCCTCGCTTGGCAACCGCCTGTGGTATCCATGGCAACAGAGAGAGGCGAGGAAGGAAGGAGAAGGGAAAGGCTCGTGAATCTCTTGTGTGTACACAAGCAGTACATCATCAGTCATTGCTGGAAACTTTGAAAAATAACTTAAAAAATACGACCATGAGTATGATGGATAAAAAACACGTACAAATAATAGAAACTAGAGGCCACCCCTTTTCACCCCTCTTGTCCCGCCCCTGGTTGTCACAAGCATCTCTGGCTCATAAATCCCAGCATCCCATGCTAACTGGACAAACTGTATAACTTCTACTGTTGTACTGTACTGAAGTTCTTTGTAATATTTAGTAGTGATAATAATGTAGGTGTTTTTTTTTATCAATAAAATGGCATGCTGCATGAAAGCACAGAAGATGTAGGGCCAGACAAGGCAAACTGAAAGGACAAGTAGAGCAGCAACAACTCTGATTTTGTCGGGCAGGTTCTTCAACAGCCAAGGGCCTTGACGGAAACAGCTCAGTATGCATGTATGACACACACACACACACACACACACACACACACACACACACACACATACACTCACACACTTGACTCGATAAAAGTCAATACACTCAAGCAGAAACATACAGGTATACGAAAACATAGTTTGTTCTTGCCTCAGACAAACCAGGCACGTAAACCGCGTTCAGGACACACACAAACACACACACACACACACACACACAGCCTTGGGGCATGTAAGCCGCAGCAGCTACACAACGTGACAGGCCTGTCTACAGGTAGTGCGAGATGCACAAATCAGCGAGACCGGACATTACAGAGCCACAGGCGAGGCCAACACCCCGTGTGTGTGAACACACACACGCACACACATACACACCATTTACACAGAGTGCAACCTGAGCAGCATTCGATCGCTGGCCCCAGTCACAAGGTTTAGGGCTAAAGGGAGAGGTAACAGCGTGTGCTCCATGTAAATTTGTGTGTGGGAAGGCCAGAGAAGAGAGGAGCAACAGAATCGATAATCACGCCGCTGGAGAGTAATGCTCATCTTCTCTCTCTCTCTCTCTCTCTCTCTCTCTCTGTGCCTCACACATTGTAGCTCCCGTGGTTAGCATTCAGCCTGCACCTTTCTCTTCCCTCAGACAAGTGAACAATCTGCAGCCCCAGCTGTTGTTTCACCTGCTTGAGGTGCCGATCACATCCCTCCTGCAGGAGTCGAAGGCGCAGCACGGCTGAGTTGACTACAATTATCTTTGTAGGGAAACGTAACTTGTTTTTCATGAGAAATACAAGACACATTCTCATCAAAAGTAAGTATTTTTTGAGAAATGTACAGATGGAGTACCATGATATTACATTATGTCAAGGGCCATACGCTTTTTTGGAAACCATATATGGTTTATATTAAGAAATAAGTGTCCAACATATTGTATAATTTGTCAAAGTTGTATTATGGGGAATGTCAAATCTTGTACTTTTTACTTATTTTACTGTATTTAAATTATTATGGGAAGGTGTGGGAGACATACAGTACATACCAACATATTTAATCAAGAAACGTTACCAAGTTATCATTCATGTATTGCATTAAGATGAATTAATTTGATGATATGAACTATATATAGAGTGGTATTTATGTTTAGGGGACTGCCATTGGTTGCGTATAGTTTCAGGGAACTGGTGTTTTTTAATGCCGACTGGGCTGTTTGATTAGTGCAAAGCACACGTTCATGTCATTAGTAACAGGCTATCTCTGGTTCCCATCCAAATGTATTTTTGAACGCTTGTTTCCATCCAAATGTATTTTTGAACGCTTGTTTACATCCACTGCCAGCATGTGATATGTGAGATAAGCAGGACGGGTTATCAATTATCCAGTCGGAAAACCATGAAACCCAGACTTTGGTTGTAAATATGACATTTCTGTTTCATTTAATAATAAGAGGAAGGTCACATCAGATCTGTGTTGATGAAGAGGGTATTTTAATCTGACGTCATTTTTTCGTCCCTTAGGCAGAGCAGAAGCTTCAGTGGATGCTGTGGAAGTCGCTCAAATTCAAGATTCTTTCACATGTTCTGCCTTTCCACTCATTTATGCGCAAATTGAACATTCAAATTCTACCAGCTTCCGTTCAATCATGTATACGTATCGTATAGCTGTATATATATATTTTGTATTATTAAATAAATTCTGTTTAAAATGGCATGGAAGTATACACTGATTTAAATACAGAGATAATTAATATTTTCTTTGACAGTAATTATTTTGGTAATCCAAAAACTGTACCTCTTTCTTCATCGACAGATTAATATTCCAGTCACCAAACGCCTGTAAAACTAAAAACTACATTCCCATCGGCCTCCACTTTAATGCTCAACATCAAATGTTAGATTCTGAATTCTCTGTTTCCTCCTCAATGCTTCTATTGAGTATCCAACAGGGAAGCTTAATGAGGCAATGAATTCAGCTTTAATTTTGTTTTCTTATCCAACTCATCCGTCTTTACCGCCTGTGGGCGCTTTCCTTTTCTGCCTTATTTAAAAAAATGTGATCTGTTTTCCCTCTTCTGATCGAGCCTGTTTGTCCACGTGGAGAGAAAACACAAAGCCTCACTCTCTTGTTCAGTAATCACAATAAAGTGCAAGAATAATTGCATCCCTTTGTTGTTTTTCTGGTGAGATTTCTCTCCCCCTCTGGTCCCATTGAGCTCCACTCTGCACTGGTTAAAGGATGAGATACCTCCTCATCTCCTCATTAGTGGACACCCAGGTGGTAGAATAACCTACGATGCCTTCTTTGCAAAATGGCTCCCCCATAAGATACGCAGAGTGTGTGCATATATGTATTATATATACATATATGCACACACACAGGTTGGCAAAGCTGATTATTGCAACACGACAGCTCTTCCGGCGTTTTACACCGTCATCATCGTTATGCTGAAAGGCTCCCTCTGGCATGCGCTTTATGAATATACATGTGTTTATCATCTTCCAGAAGCAAAGCGCAGCGAATCCCGCCCCTATTTCCCTTTTCCGTTTAGCGGCGTGCAAAAAAATCGTGTGTGCGTTTCTGAATTGGCATTTCGTGTTACGTCTCATTTATGACTCCAAAACTTTCCCAGAAGGAAAAAGATGTCACTGCAGAATGCGGGGTCCGGTGTGTGTGTGTGTGTGTGTGTGTGTGTGTGTTTTCAGGTTCCCGGTGCCCGTGAGGATAACGGGCATCTGTGTAGCTGACAGTTTAGATCACCGCAAGCATTAGCTCCTTTTTGTTTGTTTTTTGGGGGGTTTGGAGCTGGCAACTGATCGGCTGGCTTGAATTGTGTCTCCACTTTGATAAACAAAACAACTCCAGTATCACTCAGACCACTTTGAAACTACTTCAGTAAAATGAGGCACCTACGCTTGAATAGCGAACACTTCTCGTCTGCCTCCTTATTGTTCATCAGGCTTGTTTCATCTAAAGACAAATTATTGTCTTAAACTCTTTTTTTCTCCCCCCAATATCAAAGTCAGCCAGGGGTGCAGGATTTGGCAGCATCTAATTCCATCTCACCCGCATATGTGTGGGGGTTGAGCCGAGGCTCGGCTGTCATTAGTGTTCAGAGAGTATTAAGATGTAGTGCTGGTGATTCTAATGAGGACTGTTTCCTTTTCTCTTTTTCTTCTTTTATTTACAGAAAATGACGAGAAAAAAATCGTTGATCCAAATTTTTTTATTTAACTAGAGAATCAGGCTTAAAAAGGTGAATCTCAGTGTGTACTTCCCCCGTCTTACACAATCTTGACACACCTATGCAATGCATTACATTACATTACATGTCATTTAGCCGACGCTTTTATCCAAAGTGACTTACAATAAGTGCATTAAACCATGAGTCCAAACTCAGAACAACAAGAATCAAGCAAGTACAATTTCTTCAATAACGTTAAACTACAAAGTGCTATCAGTAAGAGCCATTTAAGTGCTACTAAAGTGTTAAACTACAAAGTGCTATCAGTAAGAGCCATTTAAGTGCTACCTTCCCTATTCAAGGTATAGTCGAAAAAGATGTGTTTTTAGTTTGCGACGCAAGATGTAGAGACTTTCTGCTGTCCTGATGTCAATGGGGAGCTCGTTCCACCAATGAGGAGCCAGCACAGCAAAAAGTTGTGACTTTGTTGAGTGTTTAGCTCGAAGTGAAGGAGCTACAAGCCGATTGGCAGAAGCCGAGCGAAGTGAACGATCTGGGGTGTACGGTTTGACCATGTCCTGGATGTAGACCGGACCCGATCTGTTTGCAGCACGGTACGCAAGTACCAATGTTTTGAAGCGGATGCGGGCGGCCACCGGTAACCAGTGAAGGTCGCGGAGGAGCGTAGTAGTGTGGGTACATTTCGGGAGGTTGAAGACCAGTCGAGCAGCTGCATTCTGGTGCAAGTGCATCCGTAAACGATCTTTTCACTGGAGAAAAGCCTCCGGTGTCCTTCTTTGCTCTTCGACCAACGATGAAATACTCTGATATAAGTGTTCTTCACTTCCGTGTATCTAAAATCTCTAGGGCTGAACCAGTAAACATCTGTTAAAGGTGCTTTAAGGAAGCCTTTCCTACCCACCAGAGAGATGGACCACGGCTCATATGTGAGCCTGTTAACACCTCGGAATGACTGCAGTTATCTATTCATGCTAAAAGCGCTCCACGTGGCCCCTCCGCTTCCCTTTCGCTCCAGCACTGTTGGAACCAGCAGTTGTAAAATCCCGTCGCTTTGCTTCATGTAAATATGCGTGTCAGTAGCGTTTGTCCCCAAACAGCTCCTTGTTAACACTGGACTCATCTTCTCATCGTGTCAGTCTGCTGCGCTGCTTGCTGTCGGCCTCTGTCGGGCTTAGCGCCGCGATGCACGAACAAACACTGATGTCTGGTGCCGACAGTAGAGAAAAGCTCGGGGTGGCGTCGCCGGCTGAAACAGCAGCTGCTCGGGAACTTTGTGGTTCCCTCTCCGCTGGGACGCCCCGGCCAGGAACCGTGTGTCTGATGAGCTCGGGGTGATTTGAACGGGCCTGCTTTGCCAAAACATCTTGGTTTGTATTGAATTATGTATGTTGTCGGCAGTGTGATGGGAGTGACCTCTTTTCTGGCAGTCATCACAGTGACGGTTTGCTGCAAGCCCCCCCCCCCGCCCCCCCGCCCCCCCGCCAACTGTCGATTGATCCGAAACTCTCTTTTTTTTCAGTTTTAGGCCTGAGACAGATTGTGAAGTCTTTCTTTAAATATGCAAATTGGTGTTCTGTAATGTTTCCAAACTAAGTTATTGCAAACAATATTTGGGCCTCGAAGCTGACCCCCCATACCAATGATTTTAGTGAGTAGGAATTTCAGCTGAGCCGATTGTTTCTATATCAATAATAGTTTTAATGAAAGGTGTATTGTGTTGCCCCGTGTCTGCTGGATGTGTAAATAGGCAGCAGATGGCTCCATAACATAACTATAATAGTTGTCATGGCTAATAAAAACGGTCATAGAGTCTACGATTAGCCATAACAACCAAAAGGGTGCAATAGTTCATAATAGCATGATGATTTATCTTTTAATGCCAAACAATTCCCTCCAAAATGAAAAGGTTCACTAACACCTATGGCTCGACCTCGACGACTATCTCTAGTAATGCTAAGTAATATTATGTGTGAAGGGTTTCTTAGCCAATGGATGCACCAATGACACCTTGTCTGCTGTGTGAAGGGACAGCACAGCTGCTATTTGCAGTGATTGCTCAGCGTCGTAATGTGAAGAGCAGCCAAACTGCATTCCTGCCACGCTCCCATTTTAATGGTGAAGAACAAACAGGCATCAGTTAAAAACATATGGACGTTTTGTTGAAGTAGTTTTCTTAGTGTGCCACGTCCATGTGAACATTTTGTATTTTCTGTATCTGCCAGGTTCAGGCAGATGCAGAAAAAAGGCGGAATCATATGTTAGGAAAGCATAATAATAATAATGTGAATTCCACCACAGGAGGAACTTGATTTTAGGTGGGAATTATTATTATTATTATAATTGTTGTATATTGTTATCGGCATTTGGACAAAGTGAGTTGGAAGTATCGACATATATCAGCAAAAAATCAAAAAATAAATGACTTGCTGATATCCAATTCGGGTGCTACTCTACTATAAACTCAGTAGATCAGAAGACATTTCAGCCTCCGGGAACCCTTACCCTCCTTTGTGTATGTCAGCAGATGGAGGCCTCTTGCTGCCGGTCCCGTCCTGGTGGACCTTCTTGTCCAGTGACAGCGACAGCTGAGCGTCTCGTACAGGCAGCCCCAGCACCAGCGTCTCCTTGGTGACGGAGACGGCATCGTCACCGGTTCGGCCCATGTGCTTCTTGGCGTAGTCAAAGCCCTGGACAGGCTGGGGAGGGGAAAAAGGATGACACGCACCAGGGGTCAGAAAAAGGCCCTTAGATTTGTTTACGAGGTCACAGCTACCACAGCTTGGAGATCGATCCATGCAGGAGCTGGACTGTGGAGCGCACTGCCTTTTTTTGGATTGATGGACAACAAGCTGCTCGATGCATGAAAACAAGCAGCGGATTTTCAGGAAATGAAGCACATGCAAAGACAACAAAACACAAGATCCATGTTGCCGTTTTCCATCTTACAAGCCACCACAATGGGCGATAAAGCTGACACAACATATCCATCACTTAGGCCACAATGCATGTGTAGCAAACTGTAGCTAACGTTGGTCAGAGTCTCAAAGCGGTATGCAGGCGCAAGATAAACGCGACAATCGGAGCGCGCGACGGCACACAGACGCACACACAGTGTGAATGTTATTTCCCCACAAGACATTTGTGAGAAAATGGCGTGCGAAAACATTTCATAAAATTCATTTCATGCGATTTGCTGCAGCAGAACATACACATCCATCGTCAAATTCGGTATTACCAAATAAACGGATCTCATTTTACGACATAAAATGCAGTTTAAAAAACAAAACAAAAAAAACGTGAACCAGTAATGCGTCAGTAATGCAGGTGAGGTTATAGCGTGATGTAACGCCTTCCTTCAAAATGAAAATAAACCCGCCGTGTGGCGGAAAATGAAAATTAAACTTTTCAACAGCAGCAGCAGCAGCAGCAACAACAAAGGGATTAAGTCCGTTGTAACTGCCATCTGATCAACAGTGAAGGGCTGGACAGCTGAGCGGATGACAGAGCGGCTTACAGCTAACAGGACTTGGTCTCCTGCATATTAAAGTATAAACCTCCAAGATAAGCGTTGCCTCCATTTCAGATAAAGGTAATTGAATGAACCTCGCTCCACGGAAAACCACGTTTTCTTTTATCGCTCTCCGAACACCACGGCTGGCATAATGAAAAAGTTGGGTGAAAAATAAATAATAAAGCTTAACAGCACCTTTGAAGTCAGGGGTTTTGGCATAAAGAGACAAAGAGAGAGAGAGAGAGAGAGAGAGAGAGCGGCAGCAAACTAAGTGTTTCGCTAAAGCCTCCAAGGCCTGGACACATTCTTTGTATACTAAATGCCTTTCGAATTACGGAATAGAGTAAGAGAGGAGGAGGGGGGATAAAGGCCCTATTTAGGTTACACAACTAATCAGCCGAAAACCAAGATTTTTTATTTATTTTTTTGGGCCTCCGCTTTTCTATTTTTAGCAGCCCCCCCCAAAAAAAATTGGGACGCCTAATGCATTTGATGATGCATGCTAAATTCTGAGTGCGTGTGAGGTTGAGGCAAGCGCGGGCGGCTGACGGCGCCGTTAATAATTCATCAGTCACACACACCGCCGTGCCATCGGCTCGCTCCGACACACGTGGCTGCAGCCGCCTGGACGAGTGTCGGGGAAATTGATACGCGCTCGTATTGGAACGCGTATTGGAACCTGATGCACGCTGCGCATCGACAGGGAAGAGGACGAGCCGCTCAGTGGCTGGCGGGTTTATGGATGTCACGAGAGGGGACGGTATGGATTCTCAGAAATGACAGGGACCGCCGGCCGTAACCTTGAACGGTGCGCCTGACATTTCGCGCCTCGTATGTCACCGAGCACTGGCTCAGGGTCTTTCCTCGTTCCTTTTCTCTTGTCTCTCTCTGTCCCATTTGTCTCTCCTAACCTCCTTTCAGCTTCCCCCACCACCATCCCTCCCTTCCGGTTCCAGCGGCCATCTTTTAACGGTGGCTTTTATCCACCATCTGTTAAGACCAGCGACGGAGAGGAAATAAAAGAGAAGAGAGAAGAGTCCGAGGACGTCTTTTTTTAGCTGCGCGGTGCCACGCGAGGTGACCGCTCGGCGCCGCCAAATTAGCCACGCTCATTTTCTCCGCCCGCTCCGTCAAACAGAAGCTTCTCCTCTCGTCTAATTTTAACTCGGAGCAACAGCCAACAGCAGCTTGATGAGGTACAGCAGATGGACAAGATACGCTCTAATCGCCCCGCGGACATATTGATTTTGATTCAGCATGTTTGAAAAGTGAGTGGGAACATTAAAGAAGTGAGACACAGGGCCGGGTGGCCCGGGGCGCGTGGCAGCACCGGTTCGATAACCTCCCCCCCGGAGCAGGTGTCGGACATGATGCAGCAAAAATGGAGAAAGTAAATACATTGAGGCCTTGAAATGGCAGCCATTGTACTTCCATTGAACAGCTTTACAAATGAAAAATGGATCGCCTCTACTTTTTTTCTGGCGATTCCGCCCTCTATCGTGCTCCACGCGGAAGCCGGCTGTCTTAAAACTTTTAACGCACGCCCACACAAGGAGGCACGGAGGGAGCAAAAGCCATTTTGAACAATGTTCCGGTTGCACAGCGGACGCGCAGAGGGACAAGGTCCGCCGCACTCGACTGCAGAATCACTCTTTGAGGCTTAAACACACATGCAGACCTAACATAACCCGGATTATCGATCAGCAGCTTTAGCTTGTCCTGCGTGGTGACTGATGGCGAGGGCGGGCCGGGAAGGAAGACACACAAATACGCACGGTAGATCAATTTAATGGAGTCTACTAGTTTTGCTTCGGGTTCCGGTCAATATTCATGCACCAGGATTAATTCTGTTTTTTTTTTGCTCAATGATCCCGTTCTGTTTAAGCTTCATGTATCGTAAAAGTAAAAATTATAGTTAAATGGAGAAAATGAAACAGCAAAAGATCCGCTGACTCATGGAGTACAATCCAAGTCTCAGGAGGCAAATTGAAGGTAACACGACGAGTAGCCGACAAACAAATCATCATTTTTGGGGGCGACGTAACCCAACGGCAAGCTGAAAAGCTCCGTTTAAAAGCTGCAAGTCTGTTTCACCTCACACTACGGACCACACCCAACCACGAGTGGCGCCGGGTGTGGCTGAAGCGCAGGTCTTATTTTCCCGCAGCTCAGCTGCACAGAGCGACACAGGAAGAGGGACATTGTGGCTTCTGGAAGATGAAGAGGACTGCGGATTGTTTTGCGCCCCCATAATCCTTTAGAGAAGGGATCCCCGTGCCTCTCCTGGTGGCTGAGGGGGTCTAACGTGCTGACACAGTTTGGGTAGAGCTGGTGGCCACACGTGGGTTCTTATATGAAAACAAGAAAGACGGTTAATCAGGACACTGGAAGTGTTTAACTCCACTTTGCCACATAAGCTCTTCCCAACTATACATATAGCGCTCACTTGCTCATACGTGCCCCTGCTTGGGCTTGGAGGAGGGTAAATACCGCTGTGGATAAGGACAGTGATTGCGGCCTCGCGGGCGCCACTTAGGAAATGTTATACTTTGGGACTCTTTAATATTTGATGCGCTCGCTCGAAAAACACAGCGTCATGTTAAATGTTTACAAAGGACTGTGAAGGCAAACAAAACCTTGGAGCGGGGCAATTTAAATGTAAATGTCCATTAAACTAACGTAGTAAAAGGAGATACAGTGAAGCGGGGAATGTTAGGGACTCGACCGCGGACATGTGTTTGGGGGTGTTTACACCCTGCTGTGCTGTGCTGAGTTGTAAACACCAGCTCTGGAACAGAAACAAGTCCGGCCTTCTTCCATCCATCCTCTATGCGTTATTCGCCTCACTTTGCCTCTCGAGGGATAAAGACGGGAGAGGCTGGTCTGAAATAACCTGCAGATCAGCTGACCGTTTCAGCTTTTTAAATTATTTTTTTTATACATCCCTTCTCTGTGGCCATTGCTCCTGCTTTCGGGTGAGGTACATAAGTGGAGAGCCTCATATATACGAGGTCCGTGTTGGGTTCCTGCTGAGCCAATGTGGGATGAGAGTGGCTTCATCTGAGAGGATTAAACGGCTGGCTTGAAAGGGAAAGGAGCTGGCAGAGAGGCCGTCTGGGCCGATGACACGCGCCTGAGTCACTTTTCATGGCTGCTACACAAATAAAAATAGATTGGTCTGGTTCGCAGGTTTTGAGCTTCATTTCCGCCATTCATGTTCACGAGCCCCCCGGTGTAAAAAAAAAAAAAAAAAAAGGCCTCTTCTTATTTATATGTTTTTACAAGCTAGACACTCTTTGTTAATTCAGCCAATCGACTCGAGCCCAAACTATTTACATCTTTAGGGACGTGCCCCTATGATTGTATGATTTTTTTTACACCTTTCCTCACTGCCCCCTCCTTTCTCCTCCCATTGATCTCCTACAGCCAGTGAGGATGGAGGAATAAGTCATGTTGACAGCACAGTAGCCACATGCACAAGTTTACCCAGCAACAGCGACAGGCAACACATACAGAAATAAGCAGCCAACGACGCGGCAACTCATTCACTCATTAATGCAATTCAGTCAGTCAGTAATCCACCCAGCCAGGGTCCAGTGAATACCTGGTGGTGGTAACTGCCCTCCCTTCGATATGACGTCTACACAGGGAGAGAGTTGGAAGGTCAAGATCATGCAGGGGTTAAGATCATTACAATAGAGTAGAACAAAAGATGACAGGATAGGGTAGATTAGGATAGGATCGTTTTCATAGTGTGATCATCACTCCTTTCTGTGTTAATAACGTTGTACTCACCAAATAAACTGCTGGCATCTGGGAAACGTGCTAACAGATTAACTCTTAATTTACAGACTGGCTTCACTAGTTCAACTTGCCGCACCATACAGACTGTAATAGTTTGAGATTAATAAGATTGGATAATCTGGTGAGGCAGTAGTTGCATGTATATAACTGTCAGTCTTTACTGTCACAATGTTCCCAGATTTGAGTGATTTATTGAGTGCAGTATCCTATTTGACAGAAATGATGGTCAAAACTGTGAAAATGGTGTTAAGGGGAAGTTGATTTATTCATAATATTGAGAAGATTCCTCTGCTGGGTATTAAAGGTTTGACCAACTAGAGCGCGGGTTAATCTCACCAAAACGGAAGTCTAATCATGATATCAAATGTGAAACACACTTCAGGATTATGATCAGAGCTGAGTCACGTCGAGTGCCCCATCAGAACAAAATGGGGTTGGCAACCTTATCGCTTGTTTACCACTTTGCTGACAGGCAGCTGTTGTTCTGGCGCCGCGACCCGATCCAGCCAGCTGGTGGCAATCTATTCCACACACGCTCATTGAAATGATTGATTCCTGTTTAACCTCAAATGAGTTGATGTCGAGTGAGCGCTGTCGCTGCGAAAGGGCCAACATCACCCTAAGGTTCTCTTCCAGTACACTGAGCCCCCCCCCCCCCCCCCCCCTCGGCCGATTAGCCTTCAAAGCATGCATGATTAGCGATGACCACGGGCTATTGCAGCTGGGAGAGAACAAATGAGGCGGGGCCCCGCGCAGATTGGACTGCCCTTTTCTGAGCCCGGAGAAACAACCAAACACGGCCGCTTGGCCTGTGTGACGTGTCACTCATTCGGAAGTGACGTCATACATCACTGCGGAAGTGGCTTCTGGGACACGTCAAAGTGAAGCAGTGCTGTCTGAATGTTTTAAGGGGGGGGGGAGGGGGATTATTCTGAATAGTAAAAGATAATAGAAAGAAGAATAAAAAGAGAACACGAAGACGGAAAGGAGAAAGGGGGTGCAGTCGGGCGAAGCGTGTTTCGGCGGTCTTACCTTGGAGCGCGTTTTGAAGTTCCTGAAGGCGCCAGTTTTGAAGATGACCCGGTTCCTCTTGCAGAGGATGAAGGACACCATGACGATCACCACCATCAGCAGGAAGAGCGGCGTCAGTACAGCAATGATCCAGAGGTTGCTGGGCGGCGTCTTCACCACAGCTACGAACACACAAATATCACTGCTCAGTATGTTTCCTCTGGGGAGTGTGTGTGTGTGTGTGTGTGTGTGTGTGTGTGTGTGTGTTTGGGGGGGCGGATTTCTGTCCCTCTCGCTTTTCTTGTCCCAGTTAAGATTTTCAGTTTCCTTATGCTAAGCTATGCTTCACCAGCTTCATATTTAGCGCACAGGCATGAGATATGTATCAATCTTCTCGTCCAGAAAGCTAATTAACGTCTTTCCCAAAATCTCACAGTTTGTATTTAGAGTGCACAAAAATTGTGTAACACGGACTGAAATGTTATGAAAGAAAACACATTCGTGGACTGTAAATCCACATTCAGAAATAAGCATTGACTGACAACATTAAACAAATTAAAAGGTGCTTGTAGTCAAACGTTTTTCACTTGAATTACTTTCATAAAACATCTTTCTTTGCCAAACTCAGCTTGCCAAGGGGATGTGTTTTCATTGGAAGGGCTAATGCGGTTATTTTCCACAGAAACTAAATGAATTCTACGAGAACACCGTGTTCGGGTCCCGGCCTGAGCGCTGTTAGGGGGAGCCGGAAAGGCCCGCTGGTGGTTGTTGGTGTCTCCAGGTTCTTAATTATTGTTGGGGAAATCTGAGAGAGGAACACGTTGTTCTCATCAGCAGCGAAGTATACACAACTACAATTTTTCTGAACGCAAGTTTGAATTTGTTACGATATTCGGACGCTGGATGGGGAGCAACACCGCCGGGCATTATGGGAAAGTACGGGGAAACGAAACGAGAACCTACGTAATGTCACGGCGAGCCGGGGCGGATAAATCCTGCAGAGCCTTTTCAATGGGAATGTTCTCAGCAGTGTGGTGTCTCCACAATGGCAGCGGAAGGAGAAGTGTGTTCAGTGAGTTGACTGTGCATCTAAAATATGTATGGACCCCTATTTGCATAATGGCCAAATGCAAATCTGTGTAAATCTGTGTAAATATGCAAAAGGGAAACAGAGAAGCGTCCTATTTTTAAGCCTATTCTTTCCATAGCGGGAATAAATCAGCAAGTACGTGAACAAATGGGAATAGAACAAATGTGTATATTTTTATATTGAATTTCAATATCAATAAACCATGCATCCATTTAAAAAAACATTATGAATAACTGATATGAATAAGACTTGGATTTCAAGGAAGAGAACATTTTGGGAAATGTGCTCGTTTGCTTTTTTTAACAGGATGGAACAGGAAGATTGATACCTCTCATATATCTATAGGGGAAATATGGAGCTGCAGCCACCGGCAAGTCAGTTTAGCTTAGCATAAAGACAAACAGACGTTTTGTTTGTTTGTTTAATCTGCACAAACAACAAAATGTAAAAACAAGCATTTGCCGGTTAACAGCGGGTCACTGAGACTGCACCTCCTAGAGAAAATCTTCACGGCTAATAGTAATGTTTTCCATCTGATTAAAGGTTCAAGTATGTCAGATTTAGTGGGATTTATTGGCAGATATTAAATATGATATCCATAACTATGTTTTCATTAGTGTGTATAAAGAGGCAAAGTCCCTCCACTCATCCCCCTGTGAGACTTTATTTTGGAAATAATATGAGGAGGATGAAGCTATTTGTTTTTGCATTTTAAAAGATTTAAAAAGCAATTTTTCAATAACTTTTCAATCAAGAAGGACGCAGTTTTTTGTACGTTTTTCATGGACACACAAAAGAAGGGGCGAGCAAAGGGGTTTTCATTTGGTTGCAAACCAAACTGATGCCACTAAACCCTTACACAGCGCTCCTTTAAGTGCAAAGGCCTGGAAGTTCCCCTTGAAAGAGCTGAATTATTTTTGTCCTGTTAAATGTGTTCATAACCACGTTAATGGCCACTGGTCTCTTGACCTGCTTGGTCCTTCACACATTATGACACATAATAATGTAGCATAAGATAACCAAGCTCACGTTCAGCCTGCACTTGGACGAAGTATCCCAGTGTCAGCGCCATGGTCTGGGAGTCCAGGCTGCTGAGGGTCTTGGCGGCGGCGGATCCAGTGACGGGCGCCCCGTTCAGCTGGGCGTAGTAGGTCATCTCCGCTGGGCTCTTGGGACCCGGCAGCCGCCGCATGCTCACCATCTGGAAGAGCACAAATAAGGTGTCCAACATCTCGAGCCTTTTTGTAAACAAGTGTCTTCGGCATCAATTCCATCTTTTTTGCAAGTGCAACTTTTCATCTGCAGCCAGACTGAAGACGTACACAATCCTTTCTCTCACCAACACACCCACGGCCATATCTACAGTGGCCCAATCAAAATTCAGAATCGGCCCGGCTGCTTTGATCACGATGAACCATTTGCTGCACTTGGGGAAGACACTTGAGGATAACTGAGTCACTTGAAATCTCAATTTCCTTTCATCATACATCAAACGATTAAAATAAAAATTAAAAAATATATATATTTTGACGAACACGGTTTAATCAAGTCTGGTAATTTGATTTTGTCATAAAAATAAATGATGTGTGATATTAAATGGCTGGATGATTCTGCCCCTCCCAGTCTCCTTCTCTTCTGCAGCAATAAAACTGGTCATCTGTGACTTCCCATAAACCCTTGAGGGTGTGTGAGGCATAAAGGCCAGGAAGAGTCAATCGTTGTCTTCATTTACTCAGTATGGACAAGCGGCCGGGGGAGGGGAATAACATACACACACTTTGGGCGTTCAACATAATGCTTATCTTTAAGTGACCGTCCTCTCTTAGAGCGGTACAAACATGTCACATGCGTGTTGTTATTTTCCATGCTGTTCATCGGATGCAAGTGGTTTCTTTTAATAAACAATGAAAATCTACTTGAGATCTGTTTAGCGTGTATTAAAAAAAACATGTTGTCTCATCCTCCACTTTACGGCCACAGCTTACGATCATTTTCATTATCGATTCATCTGCAGAACATTTTCTGAATGAATGGGATGAATTGTTTGGTCATTAGATATTAGAAAAAGGTGAATCATGTACATGGCTATTTAAATACTAGATATTATTATTCTGGCTGCACGGTGGTGTAGTGGCTAGCACTGTCGCCTCACAGCAAGAGGGCCGTGGGTTCGATTCCCGGTCGGAGCGGTCCTTCTGTGTGGAGTTTGCATGTTCTCCCCGTGGCAGCGTGGGTTCTCTCCGGGCTCTCCGGCTTCCTCCCACAGTCCAAAGACATGCTGCAGGTTAATTGATCTCTAAATGTCCCATAGGTGTGAATGTGAGAGTGAATGGTTGTATGTCCCTACATGTGCCCTCGATGGACTGGCGGCCTGTCCAGGGTGTCCCCTGCCTTCGCCCTATGTCAGCTGGGATAGGCTCCAGCGCCCCGCGACCCTAATGAGGATAAGCGGTATTGAAAATGGATGGATGGATGGATATTATTATTCTGTAATATGACATATTCTGTACACATGACATCTATTGCTTCTGTCCATCCGGGGAGAGGGATCCTCCTCTGTTGCTCTCCTGAAGGTTTCTTCCCTTTTTTCCCTGTGAAAGGTTATTTTTGGGGAGTTCTTCCTGATCCGATGTGAGGTCCTGGGACAGGGATGTCGTATGTGTACAGATTGTAAAGCCCTCTGAGGCAAATTTGTAATTTGTGATATTGGGCTATACAAAATAAACTGAATTGAATTGAATTATCTGTTGATCAATGAATCGTTTCGGCTCTAATTATTTTGCAACATGTATAACTAGAAGGGCACTCGGAGGTGAAAAAGGATGTGGTCACTTGTAAAAAGCGCAGGCTGGTTCTTTTAAAGCAGAGAGTTGTACAAACGCAGACCCCGCCATCGCCACTATTAATCACAGTGACACACAAGAATCCCGCTCCCACCCACCTGTACGGTGTAGCTGCCCACGGTGGTGGCCCGCCGAGGTCGCGCCGTCCGAGGGCCCTGCCTGCCGGCCACCAGGAAGAGCTCAGCCAGCCGCTGCTCCATCAGGCTGGCGAAGCTCTGGTAGTTGGCCTCCAGGGAGGAGTTCTCCACATCCTGGATCACTGGGAGCAGAGACGAGAGAGGGAGAAGGGAAGCAGGGTGGGAATGGGAACACACAAAAAAAGGAGGAGACGGGGAGAGAGTGAAGACGGAGGAGTCGAGATAATATTAAAAGGGAGGCATTGATGTTAAGGGGAGAACAAGGGAGGAGAGGGGGAGAGATGGAGATAGACAGGAGATGAGTCAGATATTAGACAGGACTAGATGATCTTCCCTTCCGTCTGAAAGCTGCCCAGAAAGGTCTATTACAGCTGCAGCGACACACACACACACACACACGCACACACACACGCACACACTTCAGAATCATTCACACCCGGCCGTGATGTGATTTGAAGTGATCTCCCCCTCTGCCCCAGTCAGGAAGCCGTGAATTATACATCAATAGGTTTTCCCAGGAACAGAGCAGACACTCCGGGCGCGGAGATCGCAGGAGAGCAGAGGAGTGTGTGTGTTTGGGGTTTGGAGGGGTTGTGAGGACATGGGAATAAAAATGAGAGAGCCAATACTATTCTGCTGAATTGCACAACAACCGGCACCAGGGCTAATTGCTGTTGTGTCCGATCAATGCGGCTCTTGATTACCGCTGATCATCCGGCAGCACAGCGTGTATGCGCGTGTGCGTGTGTGTGTGTGTGTGTGTGTGAGAGAGCTATTTACCTGTTATCACCCAATAGTTCTTGGTCACCATCGACGTGTTGAGATTATGGTATTCAAGGGCTGAAGAGAGAAAGAAAGAGAGAGAGAGCGAGAGAGAGAAAGTTACTGGTATTTGCCGAATTTATAAAACATCATATCGTACACAATTATCTAAAATTCTAGTTTTTAAAGCTACTACGAGCAACTTTCATTGAGTGTTGATTTTTGGCGGTCCCTGTGGACAAAAGCACCAGAGTCCTAAAGTGATTTAATCTAGTTTGAATTCAAATGCGATCCTGTTTCCCTGTAGCACCTCCTCTGCTGCCGTACGGTGAGACTGACGCTCCGCAGCGTGTGGAAGGTCGGATTTTATTTGACCACGACACTTTGTTCGGGTGTTTTGATTTCACAGACGATGAGCAAAGGCATTGTAGAGTTTTATAGCTCAAACACAAGACTCGGGTCGGCTGGAATTGCGGTTTGTGAGCGGAATGTATATAAATATATGTAATCATAGGTAAGGGGCGGGGGGTAATACTATTGAGGGTCCATATAAGTGATATTTGAATGCAGTAATCGCATAATAATCTCAGGTAGTATTTCCTGTTTTGTGAACACATTCAGGATGTGACGGAAAATAAAAAACATATATTAGTCTTCACTTCATCATATTGGCTTTAGCTGAACTTGTAAATGCATTTTTTTTCAAAGAACTGTATTTTTTTTATTATTTAATAGCATCCACATGAAAGTTTGAAAAGGGAAACCACAATAATGTGTTTAATTTAATGTGTGTATTTGAATAAATCCGAGTCAAGTGTAGGCATGATTTGATATTGGTCTATTTATAAAAATTTATTATCTATTATGATTTGTTAATAATACGTTCCTTTGTGTATAGGCGACATATCTGCAGAGAGGGGGGGGGGGGGGGGGGGGGGGGCTTCTTGTCAGGTTGCATTGTGACCTCTCCTTCCTCACCGCTCACCGTCTACTTCCCCCTTCCTCTCCGCCCGCCTCTCTCTCTCTACCTGTTTACCTGTCTGCTCCCTTTCCGTCCGGCCGACTGTCTCCTTCCGTCTTCATCCACCCATCATCACCCTCTCAGTCCATCGGCCTCTCTCTGCGTCCTGCCCCCCCCCCCCCCCCCCCCCCCCCCCCCCCCTCTCTCCTTATTGCCCATCTGCCTGGTTCACCACCGGCCCCCTCCTAACTCCTCCGAGCTGGCGGTCTGCCCAGAGTTGTGTTTCGGCCCGAGTCAATGGCTGCTGGAGTGTTTCTGCTCAAACCTTCCTCGATGCCCTTTGCGCGAGCACATTTACATTCACCGAGCTCTCCTCCTCTTCCTCCTCCTCTTCCTCCTCCTCTTCCTCCTCCTCCTCCTCCTCCTCCCCCCCCGACACTGACGAGCTCGCATGAACACTAAAGGCGGCTGATGTGTGAGGGTTCAGTGGCCTTTCGGAGAATCAGCTCAGCGGGCCGACGAAATCGAACACATTCATTTCAATAATGCTGCAGACGTTGTGGCACAGTACAAATCTAATAATAATCAAATAGAAAAAAGAAATGTTTAAGGCTGGTGTTATTTGTCATGCTGTCAACAAACCAATGATGAATTGTCGCGATACTTCAGCAGCCCTACTTCCTGACTTCCCGCCGCCGCCAAGCTCATTCATTCATATCTTTAAAAAATTGTTGTAAAACATTATAAAACAGCTGGGCTCTGTAGTATTTAACAAATGTTACTCAAACAGGAGTAAAGAGTGCCTTTTTTGCAGTGTACACATTCTCTATTAGGAAGCCGGGAAGAGGGCTGCACGTGTACCGTTTTAGTCTTAATTATTTATTTATTAAACACTGGAGATCAATATCCAGGCGGCTTTCATCGCACGAGAATTGATCACTGGTTGATGCTCGATGCCTGGACTATTCCCCCGTTGTGTACGATACTGTAACCGGTTCCTCACTGTTTCACCTTTTAGTAAAAACCACAACAAAAAAACTGCTTCTTTAAGAGAACAGACTGGGTTTCCGCGGTGATGCCAACTGGGTTTGGATGTGACCGAGTGAAGTGTGGTGTTTTTCGCCCACTGGGTGTTGAGAGTACGCGCAAATAGATACTAATCTAATCTCGCCGGGATAAAATTAGCTCATTCGGGGGGGACGTGGACAACAGATTGCCCACGGCGTGATTCAGATGATAGGAGCCGTGCAGCTGTTTGCCCTTTTTTTAAATCTCGCAGATGGCATTAGAGGCCGGAGTGGAAGATGAACAGAGCTCACGTCTGTAGTCGGTCACTTGGGTTTGTGGTTCGGTCACTGGACCGTTACCACAACGTGCACTGCTGGGTCTCTTGAGCCGACCCATGCTGGAGACAGTCATTATTGTCTTTACTAATTCAACTAATTGCACAACCTACCAACATTTCTTCAATATAAATTATTCGGGAGAATTTCCCAGAAATGTTATCCATGTGCACCTAATGTGCATTATCTTTCTATTTAGTCTGGAGCCCATAATATATTCTGACATCCTTCTATACTATACTATAATCTTGAATTCCCCGCGGGTCAAACATACGAGACGGCATGAATCATGCATTGCTCTGCAGTGGACTCAATGGTTCTCAGGAGCTCTGAACAAGCTCTGTGGTAAGAAAACAAACTGCACCAGTGGCCTCACGACCAGGTCGGGTTCGAGACAAGTTAGAGGGACGAGCACAATGTCGATGTCTCAAAAGTCACCCTTTGGAACAATAAAGGAACACCAGACAACACAATGCGACACATTGCGACTGCCAGAGCCACGTGCCTCGTCCACAGATAAATTACTTATTTTCTTTTCACTTACGGGGCTCTCTGTGACTAATTACAGAGGCATCACAGTTGCCCGGCGGTGCCTCTGAGAAGATGGCTTGGAGGTACATCAAGCGAATGAGTATCAAGCACTCTGACTGGACTTTAATTCGTTGGCCATGCACCATTAATCGCGGGTTAGACGATACCGGCCAAGTCTCTCCGTGCAGCCGTGAGAGCGGAGCGACTCTTTTTTGCCACCGTGACTGCTCAGAAACGAGCGATGAGAGATGAAATGTTCACGAGCGACGTCGCCAACTCATTTAGCTGCTGGCTGCTCAAAATATCACTTGCTTGCTCATTTGCATATTAGAATATTTGTGACCTTTTCACTGTCCTGTTTGGATTCAACATGGAATTTACATTCAATAAAAGTATGTTGACTGCTATTAACCATACTGAGTTGCTATCAAGTGAATTGGAGATCCGAACTTTAACCCTCGAACACTAACGCCGGGTGATTTTCGTTTTGAAATTCTTCATTAACGATTCACTAATTCACCAATGTTTTCATGAGTGGGCGTCCATTTTTTTTTTATTATCGTGCACAAGTAGTAGCCGGGGCGACTTGATGTGTGTCACGCTATTTCACCGATCAACGTTTTTTGCAGAAACGTACAAAGAAACTGTCGAGTAGACATTACTTGGATAAAAAAAAAAAACGAGGATCAGATCTAGCTCTCCACCTTCGGGCCTCAAGGTGCATCGTGGTTTCACTCACGCTCGGCGATGACCATGGGTGGGTAGAACAGGAAGTAGCCCACCAGCTCCGCGGTCAGCTGGTTGAGGAGGCCGCTGGAGATGGTCCCGTTGAGAATGGCATCCTGGTTCTTCACCACGTACACCAGGGAGACGGACGGGGAGCCCGGCTCCTGGGACACGCTCTGGATCTGTGGATGAACGCGTCTTTCTTAGGGGCACATTTCTAATTTAAACATTCATACAGAAATATCTAATGTAACATACCAAACATCTAAGATGCGCCATAAAGAATTCATAGCGGAGCTCGAGACACAGTATGACACTTTCAATGAACAATGGGTATTTTCCTCTTCCGTCGCTCTGGAAACAACATGACTGAGTAAAGTAAAGCAGATGCCGATGCGAGATATGAGGACCTCCCATCGCATTCCTCGGTGAGCGTTAATATTTCAGAGGATGAATTATGAATGGAGCCTATATCGGCCAGCGCTTGCCGAGACCCACTTTATGATTATGACGGTGCGTGCGTGTATGTCCTGCAGTCATGAGAGCACCTCGCCGATCGGAGAGAATAGAGACGGAAAATGAGAAAGAAGCCGGGAACAAAAGGAGTGAAAGTAGCTGGAAAGGGTTTGGACATAAAACGCCACTGGAGAAGAATGAGGACTTTTGATTGTGTCTCTGGAAATAAACCTGCATTATTCCGCTGCAAGTCACTCCCTCCTTTCAGTGCATATTGCTCCAAATGCTTTCGGACTAGTGTGACCTTACATCGAATTATCATTTTTTTGCACTGAGTCGCTGTAATCTAATCGTTTGGACCTACAGCGTTGTGTTATTGGCATTTGCCTGATTGGCCTACATGACATGCGTACATGACACGCCTACATGACACACGTACCTGATACACCTACATGACACGCCTACATGACACACGTACCTGATACACCTACATGACATGCGTACATGACACGCGTACATGACACGCCTACATGACACGCGTACATGACACGCGTACATGACACGCGTACATGACACGCCTACATGACACGCCTACATGACACGCGTACATGACACGCGTACATGACACGCGTACATGACACGCCTACATGACACGCCTACATGACACGCGTACATGACACGCCTACATGACACGCGTAAATGACACGCCTACATGACACACGTACATGACACGCGTACATGACACGCCTACATGACACGCGTACATAACACGCCTACATGACACGCGTACATGACACGCCTACATGACTACATGACACGCGTACATGACACGCGTACATGACACACGTACATGACACGCAGCCTCCGTGAACCCGACAGCGTACCTCCACGGTGAGCCGGTTGTAGGTCTCCAGCACTTTGTCCTGGGCCTCTTCGAAGGCGTTTTCCAGCCGCTGCTCCAACATCTGGACGAAGCTGCAGGAGTAGACGTTATCGGTCGGGCCGACGAACCTCAACACTGCAGGGGAAGGGGGGAGAGGGGAAATTATGTGTAATTGATGTTGAAATGGCATTTGATTTTAGTCTGTGAATAATTACAGGACAACAACAAGCAGGGAAGGAAAGAAAACAAAAGAAACAGACAAAAAAATGTCAACTACTCCCTAGAAATCAGTAATGTAATTGATGCAGTTTTAAAATGTCAAAACCTTAAAATATTACAGCCTCTAATTTAATAAACGGTTGGTTGCTGTTTCCAATTATACCTCTACAATATAAATTGTATTTGTTTTCTAATCCCCATACGGAAGTATAAGTGAGCAATGTAAAGTGTGTAAAGATGCTTGATTTTATCACGATAGACCTGGATGTCTTTTCTTTGACAAAATCGATATTAGTTTTCAGTACATATTACATATCATTATTATTAGTATTTCAAGTTCAAACGGTTTATGAATGTATTCGTAGCAACAAAACAATCTGTTTGTGTTTTTGGAATCAATGAAAGTGTTGCTCTGCGTAACCGACAAACCTAAACCAGGATTATCGCCACTATCTAGAATGAGAACAGATAAGAAGAGGAGTTGTTCGGCACTGAAGGGGGAACAGGGTAAACAATGGAGAGCCCATCAGCAGATTATGGTGGATGTTATTAATGTTGTCTCAGCCCTCCATTCTCTCCCTGCACTCCGTCTTTCGCTGCTTTTTTAAAGAAACTCTGAGAGGAAGAGGTGGAACAATATTCTGACCTAAATTCAAACGCGGTGGTGCTTATGAGCGCAGGACTCTGCCCCCTTCCCTCGTCTCGTAGGCTTCGACACATTGGAGGCACAAACAGCGCTGACCCAGTTGATAATCGTATGCAAATTTGCGCTGTGGATGGTGAATTGGCATATGCTGTGTATTTATGGTTTATGAGCTGAACAAGCCAGAAATGGATTTTTATTCTCGCCTAAAGGGCCCACTTGATACACATCTGCACACTAGCACGGCGATGGTCTTTACGGTGGTATGCATCACACTGAAAGCGATGAAATATCTAACGTGGCCATTTAGAAAACGTTGAGGACACAAAGCAGATATTTATTGTTTCCCGTCGGTGGTTAAAGCTTCCGTGTTTAGGGCTTCCCACTATGCGCTAAAGGAAACTGTAAATGTAAATGTGCATTAAGGTTGCAGGCGATGAAACCGAAACAAGGAGCTGAGAAACACTGCAACGCTCAGTCAAGCTGGGTGATTATTCGTGTACTATACATCATTTAAATGAGTAATGCACAGATGATTATTAATGCAGCTTGAAATACAAATAAATTACTGTATGTGGCTTTAAATTCATTGCAAAATCGACCAAATTCTGTGTAGTGAGCTGCAACGACACCGGCATGATTTAAAAAAAATAATGAATAAGAATACAATTCCTAGTTTAGAAATGGGTTTCCAATCCACGCCTGTATCTTTGAAAAAGCAATGTGTTAATTGCACCGACTTCCTTTCCCATGTTCTCACAAGACTCGACTGAGACGTGTGTGTGCGCACGTGCCGAAGTGTGTGTGTGTGTGTGTGTGTTTTTAAGAGGCTTAAGAGGCTGACTAAATGAATCGACCAATTTGCCTTTGCTCTGCAATCATGGGAGTTTGTATGGGATTTAGGGTATCAGAGAAGAGAGAAGAGTAAAGGAGAGCGGACATGTAATCAGAATTTTCTAATTTTGTCTCTGCTCTACTCTTCCCCTGTGTCTCCCTCCCTGTTCTCTCATTGTGTTTTCTATCTCCCTGCTCTCCATCCGCTCATATCCTCCTCCTCCTCCTCCCTGCATCTCTAACCCCTGCTATTGCTCATCCGTTTTCCACTCCACCTCCGATATGAACACTATCTTAACTTTTTTTTTTCTCCATCAGGTTGCATCACCTGTTTTCAGCTGCAGGTGGATGCTCGGAGAGGGCACCCAGCCTGCCACGGGAACCAGGACCGCCTTGACCGACGGGGTGTGCTGCCGGATGTCCGACAGCAGCTTGTCGAAGCCGTAGACGTGCAGCGCCTCGACCACCCGGGAGGAAACGTAGACGGTCTTGCCGCTGGCCACGTAGTAACCCAACGTCACGTTGTGGGGGCTGCAGTCGTCGTGCTCCACCTGCGACGGGGAGAGTGGGGGTGGGTGGGGGAGGGGAAATTCAAGTTTGTTGTTGTTTTTTTTAAACGTCGCTTCCATCTGTATATCCTAAACACATGCGGATGCTCGTACGTCTCGAAGAAGAGAAATCAGTGCTAGCAGGTGAAACAAGAAAAAGGTGGGGGGTGGGGGGATGGAGTGCATCCGGTTCAAATGCATGTCGTACTCGCTATGGGTTCACTAAGGATATTTATAATATCCTTTTTTCTCCTTTTTTCTGTTGTAATCGGCCTCAAGGGCATAGTTTAGCTTGAGCTAGCTTGAGTGATAAATCGGACTAACTGTGTCCTGGAAAAACACACACAGACAACAATCGGCGGTGAGTCAAGGCTCTTATTTCTGGAAGCATTCACCGCCCACCTGCCTCTACCCTCCACCTTCGTCCAGCTGCAGCTGTTCTTACTATGACTCTTTCCTCTCCTCTCCTCGGCGTTCACATCGCTGTGTTTATTTACGTCTCCATTAACAACTAGAACTCATCCCATGCAGCATCCATGACTGGCCACTGAGCGTTTAATACCATTACGTGTAATCATACATATTTTATTAACCTGTCTGGGAGTTATTTGTCCATGTGTATAAACAGATCCTGTAATAAAAATAAATAAATAATTAACTAAGCCTATATACATGGATATTGTGTCATTTGTTATTCATAAATCACTCGTAAATTAACAGCTAATAAACAGATTTTAAAGAATAGACTTGCATCCGGTGATGTTTCAATCGTAATGCAAAACGTTCTCCATGGAGGCAATTAAAAACAGCATGTATTATTAAAAACCACAATGTCCAATCACACGCTCATGAAGTCATCCACATTCTATCAGCACTCTGTAAGGATTAAACTGCATTAATGGCGCCTACTTAACAACCAGGTTACGACAACAATAACATGTTTGTATCAGCGCATGCATGCGGTTAAATGAAGTGTAGGGATAAGTGGCTGAGTCATGCCCCAGAACGGGCCTTTTCTTTTTCACGTGATCAAGGTTTGCATTGATCCGCAGAGTTATCCAGAGGAATGAGTAAACCTGCTTCCTGTTATAGACCCTGCTTATAAATATAATGAATAATCTATGTCCGACAGTGATCAATAGTTACAGAAGGTGGACAAATCGTCAAAGGAATTGCCTTTTCAAAATAAGGGGAAATGAAGCGTTTGAATTGTTCATTAAAAAATAATTAATTAACACATTTAAGGTGATTTTAAGATGCACCTCAAGACCCATATTTATTCTCTGGCTGTTAATAGTTTGAAATGATGGTTAATTTATACTTCCGTGGAAAAGCTGGCGCAGAGCTCCGAACAACGTAACCCGTGACTCCGTGCCAGGATCCTCAGAAGGTCACCCACCTCAGAGCCTAGAGGTGGGTGATCTCACATCTGTTACAACATCAACAACATCATCAATGCCAGGCTCACAAACTCCCCCCTTCATCGTCCAGCTCTCCCAGAATGTCCTGTTCCAGCCATGGAGTTGCCGTAGGCCAAACCTATAAGGAACTATTGAATCACACCTATCCAATCAATCAGAGACCGCCTGAAAAAGGATTTGAACACCAAAGGGCCAAATCAAAAAGAAGGTGAGAGGTTACCGACAGGGGTATAAAAACCAGGCATAACTTTTGCAGTGTGTTAATGAATCTGTGGCGCTGTCCATGGTGCTGAAGTAGCAGATGAATAAACTGCAACTTTTCCTCTGAGTCTCGCTCCTTCTGCCAGTTTCGCCTTGGGTCTATTAGACCCTGCACCCTGCAGAAGCCGCAAGGTTTTTATTTCACCTTTGTTTTGCATACTCAAATCCATTAAAGCTGAGCAGACCTGCCCTTGGCCCCCCTGCTGTCACTTCTATCTCCCCGCCAACATTTTGCAAGCTGTAAAACTAGCCAATTTTCACACGCAATTATAGTTAACCACATTGTTCAATGATGAAACCCATCAAATACCGCTGCATGCTAATTTCATGCTGTTTGGCGATCCCCACCGCTGCTGAAGAGCAATATTTGCCCATCAACAATGCCTCAAAACACTGCCTGCATATCGTGGCTTTTTCTTTTCTCTGAACATACAATAAATATCTAATGGAGGGGATAAGAACTAAGGAGAGTGAGTGTGTGTGAGTGTATGTGTGTGTGTGTGTGTGTGTGTGTGTGTGTGTGTGTGTGTGTGTGTGTGTGTGTGCGTGTGTGTGTGTGTGTGTGTGTGCGTGCGCATGTGTGTGCGCATGTGTGTGTCGCAGGGGGTAGATGAAAGTGGATGGGAGCTTAGAGACACTGAGTCACTCTCGGTGCAGGCTCACAAACAACTGGATAAAAATAGAAAAAGCAGGCGGATGATAAAGACAGAAGAACAGACAGCGACACGGGGGAGAGAGAGAGAGAGAGAGAAAGAGAGAGAGAGAGGGGGGCAGGTGGACAGACAGAGAGGCGGGCTGGCACAAATAGACAGGCGAGACAGACAGGTTGGCAGAAAATCAATCGACTTAAACCAAGAGAGTGATCCGACCTGATCTGATCCAGGAGTTTAGGGGGGGTGAGCAAAACACTATTTAACAGGTTATTTCTATTCAGACTAAAAACGCTGTCTGCATTAGTCACCCATTCATTTTCCTTACGAGGAGAAAAATTAACCCCAAAAAATATACTGTGAGATATTGTGAAGTGATGACAAACTCAACAGGAGGTCTGCACAGGCGGAGGGCCAACACTGTGGCAAAACTACAATGTAAAGATTAATTTATGAGATGGGAAAGCACTTTTTCTCAGCATAATAAAGCAGACAGACTCTTGATGTCATCTAAAGCTCATCAAGAACTTACAGTCGGGGGTGAGTACATCGAATGCAAAGGTAAAATGTGTGTATTATCAGCACTAGACCTAATGGAGGGCCTATGAGCCCTCCTTTACTAGCCACTGACCTGTGTTTAGTAGCCAATGACCAGTATTTACAAGCCTCTGACTATTTATTAGCCACAGATCTGTGTTCACTATCCGTAGACCTGTGTTCACTAGCCACTGACCTGTATTTACTAGCCACAGCTCTGTGTTCACTATCCGTAGACCTGTGTTCACTAGCCACTGACCTGTATTTACTAGCCACAGCTCTATGTTCACTATCCGTAGACCTGTGTTCACTAGCCACTGACCTGTATTTACTAGCCACAGCTCTGTGTTCACTATCCGTAGACCTGTGTTCACTAGCCACTGACCTGTATTTACTAGCCACAGCTCTGTGTTCACTATCCGTAGACCTGTGTTCACTAGCCACTGACCTGTATTTACTAGCCACAGCTCTATGTTCACTATCCGTAGACCTGTGTTCACTAGCCACTGACCTGTATTTACTAGCCACAGCTCTGTGTTCACTATCCGTAGACCTGTGTTCACTAGCCACTGACCTGTATTTACTAGCCACAGCTCTGTGTTCACTATCCGTAGACCTGTGTTCACTAGCCACTGACCTGTATTTACTAGCCACAGCTCTATGTTCACTATCCGTAGACCTGTGTTCACTAGCCACTGACCTGTATTTACTAGCCACAGCTCTGTGTTCACTATCCGTAGACCTGTGTTCACTAGCCACTGACCTGTATTTACTAGCCACAGCTCTGTGTTCACTATCCGTAGACCTGTGTTCACTAGCCACTGACCTGTATTTACTAGCCACAGCTCTGTGTTCACTATCCGTAGACCTGTGTTCACTAGCCACTGACCTGTATTTACTAGCCACAGCTCTGTGTTCACTATCCGTAGACCTGTGTTCACTAGCCACTGACCTGTATTTACTAGCCACAGCTCTGTGTTCACTATCCGTAGACCTGTGTTCACTAGCCACTGACCTGTATTTACTAGCCACAGCTCTGTGTTCACTATCCGTAGACCTGTGTTCACTAGCCACTGACCTGTATTTACTAGCCACAGCTCTGTGTTCACTATCCGTAGACCTGTGTTCACTAGCCACAGCTCTGTGTTTACTATCCGTAGACCTGTGTTCACTAGCCACTGACCTGTGTTTAGTTGCCATTGACCTGTGCCTACTAGCTACTGACCTGCAGTCACTAACTTGTGGTTAAAGCTTGGGTAGTTTTGGGTTTTTTTTCTGGCATTATTGGGCCAAAATTCCATAATAACCTTTCATCATATAGCATATTGTTATTCAAGTGGTACCACATAATGGCTAAACTATTAGAGATGGAGAGAAAATATTGCCATTGCCAATGAGTATCCTTGTGTAGCTGTGAGCTCGCAGAAAGCTAAGCTATTACCAACATGTTGTCTCAACCCCTGAAACAGAACAGAACTAAATAGAGCCAACATAAATGTCAGAAGGACACTTGAATTACAATAAGCTGAATGACTTTTGGCCTGATGACGAGAAAAATAAAGTGCCTGACTTGTGTTTATTACCCACTTCCACTGATCTGTGTTAGGCGGCGTTGTTTACTACCCATTGAACTGTGATTACTGGCCCCTGTGACTGAAGCCATGTGTCCAATGTTTACCATCCATCGACCTGAATTTACTACCCATTAACCTGTGTTAACTAAACACTGACCTATGTTTATTAGCCTATGATGTGTAGTTACTGGCCACTGACCAGTGTACTACATATTTGAAGAAGCATGATTAATCTAATTATTATGATACAACTGCTTCTTATTATTGACTAATTTATGAGCTTTTTTATGAGCCAATGACGCTGTTTTTTTTCCAACTGCTAACTGGTCACTGAGCCACAGTTAGTACCTGTGGTTACTGTAGCTGAACCTGTGAGGCACACTGACCTGTGCATTGGCTGTGGAGTCATTCAGGGCTCTCTGCAGGGCGTGGCTCAGTCCTTTAGAGAGGTTCTGTTTCAGGATCAGATCCAGGCAGTTCCTACGCAGCTCAATGGACAGAACTGTAAAGGAAAACATTATCAAAATTGGAAGTCATTGACTGTGTTCATATTTGGCTTATTGACCTTTTGTGAAAAATCTCACTTTGACCCCAATTATTAAATAATAACATGGGAATAATATTTCCATAAAATAGGAGCTTGGACGTTGGCCTCTGATCACTTTGTAGCTGCTGCAGTAAAGAGTAAAGGCTTCAGTACTTCACAGTATCACAGCATCTCTGGTAAATGTAATAAAAGGCTACAGTCTCCAGCTTCCTATCGACAGAAGTGTTTATGCTTGAGGAATATCTGACTCTGCTTTTAGTTCTAATTCATTTCTGTGTATGTAATTACATCTTGGACATAAAAAGGTCTATATGAAATGGTATTTCACCTCTATTCATCATTACTTTGTGTCTTTTGGGGGGAAATGCTCTGATGTTTAAGCCATTCAACTCTTTCTCCCGACGACACAAACTATTAGAAAGATGGGCACACAATTACTCCACATTTACTGCAAGGATGATGTTTTAGTCTCGTACCAGTTCTGACCCAGAACTTCTCGGTCACGTTGCATGGTAGAGGACTTTCCTCTGCGCTGGTACTGGACGGAGGTTCAGTGGTCGTGGTGGGAGGCGGCGTGGTTACGATTGGGATGAAGACAGTGGTGGCCGGTGCCTTTGTTGTTGTGGTCGTAGTGGTGGTAGTAGTGGTGGTGGCAGCAGTAGTAGTAGTAGTAGTTGCAGGCGTAGTGGTTGTCGTAGTGGTGGGAAGCATAGTGGTGGTTGTGGTGGTGGTGGTGGTAGGGGGGGTGGTCGTCGGGGCGACCGTAGTAGTGGTGGTGGTGGTGGCAGGTGTGGTCGTGGTGGTGGTTGTGGGCTGAGTTGTAGCCGCCGTGGTCAGTTTGAGGCTTGTTGTTTGCCGGGCGGTTGTAGCAGCAGTTGTTGCATTTGGTGATGCTGTTACAGCGCTCCTAGTGGTCGCCACCTGTGTCGTCATCTCAGCGGCGGTCACGGTAAGAGTGGTCGTCGAGGGCGTCGTCGTGGTTATCGTCGTCAGCTGAAGGCCCTCATTGGTCACAGATTCCGGGCTCGAGGTTGGTGAAACTGTACCGGGCCCCGATGGTGTTTGTGCTCTCGTCGTGGTGGATAACGATAAAGTGGAGGTGGTGGGTGATAGAGACGTGTTTACGGTGGTGGTTAATGTGGTCGCGTGACGTGAGGTGTTTCTGGTGCGCACGGGCATGGTGGTGTTCCACTTGTGGGTGGAGAAAGGGCTGGTGACGTTGGCAGGGAGTGTGACGTCGTGGTCGCCCACTGTGGACAGGAGCGACTCGGGGACAGTGGGGAGATCCCAGGCTGGCAGGCTGCTCACCGACTCCTCTGCAGGGAGGGAAACAATAGGAAAATCAATGGTAATGTCAAGCGGTATTCTTCAGTGTACTTATCTGACATTTAATCCCTTATGAAGACCAAAACCAACAACGAATCGACCCTCAATATGAAACATCTGTGGAGCCTGACGCAGCTTATTCCACTGTGTTGCAGAGCAGCACTGTTGTCCAACACGATCAAAAACACAGCAATGAGTCACGCTGTTGCACTGGATGACTTCATTACCATGAACACACCGCCCCGCCGCCATGAACACTCACGAAACCAAACACGCAGCTGAAAATAGTCCCCAACAAATGCAGCATTTCCTTCCGTTTGAGTAACGTTTGCTACAAACTACAGCTGTTTTGGGAAACCAGTCAACCTGTTTTTAGAAACAAAATGAAGAACTAATGCGTTCGGAAAGTCAGAGCATGTTGAGTCGGTCGACCGAATTGTTGGTTTTGGTCTCCGGATTGCATTTATTGAAAATCATAAAAAGAAACATATCACAGACCTTGTCCTTCAACATATAGAACATGATACAATGTGACGGGTCTAACAACGAAGCTGGTACACAAGCAATAAGTTGTATTGCGTGAACTTAATAAACCCCAATACCCTGCTCCCATCTACACCTAGCTTAGACTCGGAAATCTGGATTCTATAAGAACTTCTTTTTAAGGTGCTAATGCATTCCAGATGCACACGAAGATCCATTTAACATTCACCCATCCTCAATTTTAAGTACATGAGATGAAGAACGCAGCAGTTCAAAAAGGCCCGTAGGAAATGGAAATCCAATTCTGATGTGTAAACGAGAGGAGCATTTTAATGTCAGGGGTTCATTTAATCCATCTAAATCGCCTCTACCGCGGCGAAATCAGACGCATGTCGATGAGAGGCGTGACGGGGGCTGCAGCGAGCAAGGGGGAGGAGATCAATCCTCTCAGGCTTCGAGACATCCACATCTCTTCTCTCACCCTCCCCGCCCATTGCCACACGAAGACGTGTGGTACTCCATGTGACGCTAGCATTTGTTTGCATCGGACGCCAAAATGACACAAAAAGTAATTACCTTGTTGCTGATGTTACCGCTACGGTGGTGATGGCGCAGCAGGAGGTGGGGGAGACATGGAGGTAGTGGAATGGGACGGGACATGGTGGTGAGGACGGCGAGGAGGGCAAAGATGAAGGTGACAACGTGATGACAAAATGATGATGATGATGATGATGATGATGATGATGATGATGAGGACGATGGTTGTTTAGGTGGCTATGATAATGGCGAAGGCTGAAAATAACATTGGGATGACAACGGTTATTGACGAAAACAACGGACTGCTCGCTAAGCCACACCCCCTTTTGCACTGTTGCAGCGCTGTCAAGCTTTTATTTCTCTCTGGAATATATTCAGTTTACAATTACATTACATTTAGTTCTACCATGAAAATTAGCCCCTGAAAGTGCGCCAGACAAATGATCAGACCATAAAGACAGAGTTCAGTGTTGGCAACACAAAACTAGCGACACAAAAGTAGCTTGCAGCGCTAGCTGTCAAGCAGGCGCTTACTCCAGTCCTGCTACAGCCACAGATATCGTAATGTGTCCTTTCACCCTTGATTGCCATCAGGATTTTTTTGAAGAAGATTAGCAACACTGGCTAATTATCCATGAAATTGTGCTAAAAGACTGAAGGCTAACGCTACATGTCCCAGGTAAAAACATTGCTCATTGCTCCTGTGTGCTCCTAATGATTAGGAATGAATGCCTTTCATCACTTTTGCTCTTGTCTTTTTGGGTTGAGAGAGACGGCGCCTCCACTCTCCTCTAACGCGCAGTGCAGCTCTAATTAGAGGCCCGTGTGCATCGTCTCTGCATGTGGAGAAATCAGAGCTTGACAGGCTGCTGCTGCTGCTGCTAAGCTACGGTTGATGTTCGGGGTGGGAGAGGTTTGGCGAACGATTACTGACAATATGAAAGTCATAGTTGAAATTGGGTTAAATGACAGAACAACCGTGCACCATACCCAAACTGGAGCTGTTATTGCTGCTGGAGGAGTTGCTGTTGGCGACGACCAGGGAGACGTTGTCTGGTCTCGCTGTCTGAGTGTCTCTTGTGTTGGCCGGAGAGGAGGAGGTGGAGGAGGGCAAAGAGGATGCCTTTGTTGTGGTTGAGGAGGAAGAGGAGGAAGAGGAGGAGGCCTTGGATGAGGATAAAGAGGTGCCTTTGGTCCAAGCAGCTTTAGACAGCAGCCCTAAAGGTTTTCTCTGCGCTGGTGCTGAGAGCTCCGCCGTCCCATTGGCGAGGGCCGATGAGAGGGCCGCCCGCTCTCTTTGGCCCTCGCCGCGCTGCCCCGGCCAGGCAACCGTGTCCCTGGGCACGCTTGGCATGCCTCCCCCCTCCGCCTCCACGGGACTCCATTCCGCCCCGACTTTAGCCCGGGTCTCCGCGAAGACGGCGCCATCTGCCCCCGCGCGCACCCCCGCTTTCGCTTGGGTCCAAACCGCTGCTCGGGCCATAGCGAAAAGGCTTCCCCCGGGCCAGCGTCTGGGTTCGCCGTCTTTGTCTTTCGCCCCAGCTGTGTCTCCAGTCAGGGGGATGGCTGAGAGGTTGGGGGCCGCCGCAGGGTCCACAGCCATGACAGCCCGTCCCAGTGACTCGTGGTGGCCTCCCTCAGCTGTAAAACATGAAGGGCAGAGAGATGGAGGAAGGGGTAGATGAGGGGAAAAGAAGAAATAGGGTTGAATAAGGAGTTCTGAGCAGTCTCATCTGTGCCACGGACCAGACAATGACTTCAGTCTCAGATCTTCAGCTACTCATCTATCATGTGGCCCTACACATAAGCACACACACACACACACACACACACACGGCTGGAGCCCTCAGTCGTCGTAATGCCACTGCGACTTTCCAACTGCCAGGAGATTTAAAAGGGATCTGCTCTCACACACTCATCATGACGGCATACACACTTCTAGCAAGTGCACACATGTGCATATTCTTCCTCTTTCTCTCCTCTGTGTCAGACACACAAACACAAACACACACTCACACTCACACACTTATCCAAAGGGATTAAATAAAAAACTGCGATGATGGAAAAATAGTAATAATGTCTAAAGTAGGTCAGTTATGTTTTAGAGGATAGAGCATAGGGAATTAATTTAGATGTTCCAGAGTGCATAAATTAGGACACACACACACACACCCTAATCAGCTGTGATTTTGCAGATACTAATCTAATCTGTTAGGTTAGCCATGCAAGCCCCATGGATGTATTATTCCTGGAGCATACTCAACCACTCGGACTCACAGCTCAGACCAATACGGATGAGACTGATATATATTTCACGAGGAAAGTTTGGTCAGAGTAATGCAAATAATGGCAGCTTTATCGATTGTTTTCTTTTTTCTTTTTCAATTTGACATCAAATGAGTCAGGTACATGGAAATGGAGGAGCAAAGAAGGCATCCAATCAAAGCCTTTAGCTTCAGCCTTCATCTCCATTCTGTGAACTGTCTTCATCTTCTGTGTGGCCTGAAGGTTTGGCAGCCTGAGCGAATACATTCGGTCTCAAAGGCACCTTGAAAAGATAAGGACAAAAAATAAGAAGAAGAAGAAGAAGAAACGCGTCTGACCGTCTGACTGGCCGACACGGTTTATCGCATCTGCCCATTTGCTCTGGAGCACAGAGGTTCCAGTTTCATCTGTTCTCAATGTAAAAAACGAAAGCTGGTATTTATTCTTTTTTTTTTTCCTATTGGATTTAAGCGCACACTCTTTCAGAATGGTTGAGTGTGCTCCCCCAAGTCTCCACGGAGGATTGGTTAATTAAAAGACTGATTCTGAGCGAGAGGGGCTTTACAGAAGCAGCTCTGGGCTTATCTGCTCCATATCCTCGGGACACCTGCTATGCAGCATTTTACCACCCCGCTTTTAACTACCACCACTGAGCAGTCCCCCCCCCCCCCCCCCCCCCTGCCGCCGCCGCCGCCGCATTGGGTGTCACATCACAACTGTCATCAAGAGAGGAAAGGAGTGTTGTCTATTTAAATGTCTGCCTTTATTTCCCTGGTCAGCGTTGTGCGTTCGTACCGGCATCCGCAGCTCCAGTCCTCAGTTTGAGGAAGCAGAAAACGACAAAGCTAGAACCGGCAGCGGCGCACCGCAGGGAGAGCACAGTTCAAACTTAACTGTCACATTTCCTTTTGCGGCAATTCATCACGACCTGAACCACGACAGCTTTTATCTGCACCTAGTGCTTCTTTGCTTGGTTGTAAACAGATGGTGATGCATAATAATTGCTGCTCACATGCATTTCATCAATTTTGGAAAATAAATATGCTTCAAGAAAGAGCGTCTGATATGCTGCAAACCCTGGACAACATGTGGACCTCTCTGTAATGTAACATCACTGTGTGTAATCAATGCATCAAAGGCCTCATGTACATGTCACATGTAGTTATAATCCTGCAGAGAGTTTTGATCCAATAATGCCGTTCCCCTCTCCGGGGAACAAACGTTTTTCTTGCGTCAGCATCGTTTCCAGCAGGAACCATTTTCAGCAAGAAAGACTACTTGCTTCCCATCAAGCGCCACAAATATGGTGGCGACTAGCTACAGAACGGAGGGGAGCATTCAGCAGCTGAAGAGTCAGATATTTCCCTCAGGAGTTGGTGGAGACCAAAAGCAGAGCTATAAGGAAGTGAATATTGGACTTTTCAGGCATAAAGAAACAAGACTCCAAAATGAATGCTCATGTGTCTGCTGGATGTGTAAATAGGCAATTGTTTGCTAACATTTATCGTAACATCTAAATGGTGATAGTGTGAGAACGTTCTGCTGCCTACAAGTGACCCCTTTAGAAACGTTTCTTCATTCAGAATATCTCACTATGAAGCAAGGAATCTCTGTGTGTGTGTGTTCTCGAGAATACACTTGGTGGGTGTATTGCGGGGGACCCCATGGAGTGCAGTGTCCAATTTGGACCAACATTACCACGCTTTAAATAAAAAAGGATGCCGATGGCGTTCTGTGCAGCGGTGGGGGCGGGGCTTCAGACTGAGTGGAGCATTTTTGTTTGCAGCGAGCCTTTCCAGGCAGCGGCTCATTGACGGCAGTTCACTTTTGCTGCTGGATGCTGTATCTGCTAACGATACGACTGAACTCTTCCTCACTTCTCGAAGAGATGAAACTTAATTGGTCTCCTTGCATTTCATTGATGCTCCGATTGAGCTTTTTAACTCACACTTTCTTGGATTTTGATCCAAGTATTATTTGTACAAACACTGTACTCGTGATTCTTAGGACCAGCATAAAACATTAGAAATAAAACTGGGTTGATAATGGGGCCCCTCATTCAATAGTCATTAGCTCTTTACGAAAATGAGCATGTGTGTGGAGAACTATTATTATCAATTTGTTTGAAGGGAGTAATAAAAAAGGATGAATGGATAAATGGAGGGATGAATGAATGTGTCGATTGGTGGAAGGACTGCTCCACATGCCTAGCAGGTTAGCAGTGTTTTGAGTGTTTTCTCCTCCGACAGCTAGCCACCTGCTCTGGCTGAGAGCAACATATGTGACTCCACCATTAGACCTCCGACAAAACGCTAGGAGAGAAGAACCTCCACTGAGAACAAATATGGACTGGATGGATGGATGGTTGGGGGAACACAAAGTGTGGATTAAAGATGGATGAATGTGGATCAGGGCAGTACTGACCTGCTTTATCTATTTGGACACAAACACACGCCGAGTTCTGTGTGTGAACACTCCGCTTATAGTAGATTATGAGAATTATTACATGGAAATGGTGGACAAAGCGCTGCTGGCCATTTACAAGGCTTTAGGCTAGTGTCATTTATTTGTATTGACCAATGTGCTCTGTCAGGTTGGCATTGTGCCCACTGGTGCCCTGCCAAATCTCTGTAAATGCCAACACAACCCTGTAAAGCCTTGCCAGGTCACTGCCAGATTTTGGACCATTCAGAATACTAATGCCCAGGGGCCTGTGATAATATAACGGTCAACGTCTATGGTCCATAGACATAGCTTTGCCCTGCTCGGTGCTGTGTAGTGTACGTATGTGCCAAGCAGAGTTGATCCATGCTGCCACCCCGACTGTGAGCAGGACAGGTGGTTAGGAAGTGTGAGAATGGTCCGTAGCCAGCTGGTCCTCAGCTCCGTGAAACTCAGTCAGGAGGGGGAGTCTGGTTGGCTGAATCTGCCAACTAGCCAACCGGTAGGCAAGTTTTCATTCTAGTAATCATCAAACAGGCCAAATATATACATATATAATACACGTCTTAATCTAGGTTTGTTACCAGACTGTCGAGTCTCTTTCACAAGATGTAGCTGCAGCCCAGAAGACGCATGATCCATAATAATGAAGACACTGTCGTTTCACCTCATTAGTCCAAGAAAGGTAGTGGTGCTGGCAGACATTGCTCCAGCCTCAGAGTGGTGAAGCTAAAAGAACACAGTGTGCCAAACAAAATGCACAAAGCTGAGCACACTAACAATGCTAAATAGTTTTTCACCATCCCATTCATAAAGTTATTGAGATGGTGTGAAAATAAGTGTACAGACTAGCGGCATCCTATTCCAAGATTTGGAGTTATTGAAAGTGTCAAACTTTCAGGATCTAAATTGCAGACAACTGGCACTATAGTTGAAAAGTGAAGCTCCACGTCTCATCTCAAAGCCACGCCAGGCGGCTTTGATATCAAGACTGATTTGAATTTTCCATTTCAATGTTGTACGTCCTGTGCTGCATGCGGTGTAAGAGTCTTTCACATGTCTCTCTCTCAGTTAGAATTGACACTTTTTATAAAAAATATATGTTATTTGTAAGATCTTTGGCCACACTAGCGGTATGGCTCTACGGGTGATTATGTTGATCAGCTGGTCAGAACTGAAATATCTTTGACAAATAATGGACTTTGAATTATGACCTGCAAGACTAACGGCATCTTTGACTCATGAGTGTTTTTATGCTAACACACCAAACTAAGATGTGAACCATGGTATACCAAATCAAATACCAGCATAACAAAAATAGATTTCATAAATACATTTCGTATCAGCAGTTGCACAAACGCCCAACGCCATGTGGGTAATTATTAGCATGTGAACTGGAAAAGGCTGCCTATACGTGTATGATTTAATATAGAGCTCATTTCCGAAAGGCGTTGGAAGATGGAGCAATAGGATTCTTTTTACAGTGCCAATGTGTTTAAATGACTATGTTTTACCTCAAAGAAAGCCTTTGTGGTTAGAGTGGGAGTTTCTGGAAGTCAAAGCGATGTAGTACGATACTCAGCGGGAGTAAGGATGGTCCCAAGCCAGTAGGCTTTGTCCAACAGTGGTGATGCTGTCCAACAGGATGGACATATAACCATTTCCTGGAACTATTCGGGGCATCCATCTGTCTGTGTGGAGGCAAGGGCAGGAAGCAATTTGGATCTATTGTCAAATGGATGGATGGCCAGGTAAACAGATCAATGGAGGATAATGAGAGGTCTACGTCTCTCTAGGATTTTGTGAGTTTTCATATTTGCCAACAGATTCCTGTGACCTGGACTGTTGCTCCGACAGCACCAAAGTGATCCATCTGTTTGTGTGAGAAAGAGCGGAGAGTATCCGTCAGGATGGATGAATGGAGTGTAACATCAAACCCTTAGTATTATACCGGAGTGTCTCTGACATTGTGTCTCTTTTAAAAATACTTTGATTTTGTTTAAATAGAGGTATTTTTCAGTAATATTTGTGATTGAGAACATTAAATGGTTCATTCATACATTGTCATATTCATGTAATGTGTTTATGTAACTTTGTAAATGCTGTTCATTCTGTACACATGACATCTATTGCTTCTGTCCATCCGGGGAGAGGGATCCTCCTCTGTTGCTCTCCTGAAGGTTTCTTCCCTTTTTTTCCCTGTGAAAGGTTATTTTTGGGGAGTTTTTCCTGACCCGATGTGAGGTCCTGGGACAGGGATGTCGTATGTGTACAGATTGTAAAGCCCTCTGAGGCAAATTTGTAATTTGTGATATTGGGCTATATAAAATAAACTGAATTGAAAAAAAATAATTAACATTGCAGCATTCAATTCATGCTGAAACCCGACTCTACCTTTTAGGATTCTTCCACTCATCATCCTCTACTTGACGGCATTTCTCTTGGGGCGTCGCTTGGGAGCTGCTTTGAACTTGCCATGGCACTTGGTCTGATGTGGCCCGGACTTGATATTAGAAAGCCTGATGTCAGACTCTGGCCTCACGTTGAGCTCGGTGGAACGCAAATGCAGAACAAACACTTTGTATGCCGCTAACATTACAATGTGTGTGCTTTTATCTCTGGGACGTACTGTCCAGATAACTCCTAACAATAAAATAGAGGCTGTCCTCCCCCCAAAAAAACAAACCATAGGTGATTTGTAAGTAGCTTATTATTACCCATATACCCAGGAGGAGACTTCTAGTGGACGTTGGAATTATGACAGGAGCAAAGGAGTCTGGTGACGTTGGCTGGTATAGAGAGCCGAAAGAGAGCGGAAAGTTCCCTACTTGCTGTTGTCTACATTGTATGACCAGGAGGCAACCTCCCCTTCTGCCGAGTGAAGCCAATGCGGAAGTAACTTAAACTTGCATTCTCTCTCATGACCATCAGGGGTCGACTCCTCCGGTTGTATAGAAGTCTATGAGAAGATGACTCTACTTCTCTCGTGATTTATTCCCTCAGTACCTCCTTCTGTTTTATGGATTGTGGAGGTCCATTCATACATTCTGTCATATTCATGTAATGTGTTTATGTAACTTTGTAAATGCTGTTCATTCTGTACACATGACATCTACTGCTTCTGTCCATCCGGGGAGAGGGAACCTCCTCTGTTGCTCTCCTGAAGGTTTCTTCCCTTTTTTCTATTTCTTGGGAGTTTTTCCTGATCCGATGTGAGGTCAAAGGTCAGGGATGTCGTATGTGTACAGATTGTGAAGCCCTCTGAGACTTGGGCTATATAAAATAAACTGAATTGAATTAAACATGAGTTAATGGTCTCAATCTCTATTTTAAAGTATTCTTCAATACAGCATGATGTTCATTTAGTAAATGATGCTCCATTTAGAGTCAAACAGACCATAAAGCAGGGAATGCTTTAGGGCGGGTTTACTGTGATTGACAGATAGCTGCCACTACTAGAGTTGTATATGCCAAGATGGCAAAGCTCGAGACTTCATAACGGCAGTCCACAAACAATGGGTGACGTCACGATGACTACGTTCACTTCATATACACAGTCTATGGTCCATTTCAGTAAATATCACAATATAAAGGTGCATTTTTTGTGTAAAAAGTAAAAACGTCGGAAGGCAGTACTACGACTCAGACTGCCCATCTTCTAAGAGGTTACATCTCCACCCTGATCTCAAACGCACAGCTGATGTTTGTTTACATGCTTGCTGTTTGGATATGGAGTCCTGATACGGTTGTTGTTGAACTATGACTCATTTATAAAATGAACTTTACCTCACGTTGAAGTTGGGGAAACAACCTGTTTGTGGTTTACGTTCAAAGTTACAGAATTTAATGAACATTTCCTTTGAGCTCAACTTAATGCCCAACAGGCCTGACAAGAATAGAAATGAAAAATAGTATGTTCATTTGCATAAATATTACTGACACGGAGGGGAATGTTTCTGAATAATTGAGAAAGTGAAGCTTGCAATCTTTAAAACTCATTCAGTTTTCAAAGGTAATCAATCAATTAATCCTAGCAGCTCCTGTACGTGAGATTGAGTTTGAGTGTGTGAGTGGGTGGTATGTGTGTGCGTGTGTGTGTGCGTGTGTGTGTGTGTATTGTGTGTGTGTGTGTGTGTGCGCGTGGTTTTTTGGACTAGCATGAGGGGGGTGGTGGAACACAAAAAGTCACAGAATGTCAAGCCGAAATGCCCTTTTTCAGCTGTTTAAATTAGACATTCTGGGCGTTTGGGTCAACTAGTGCCCGAACATAGAAGAATTTGCTGTGTCATGCTCTGTGTGCAGTTTGTACCGATACCTCACAGGACATTTGCCAGGCGCGCATAAAAATGAGGGATGATCGCTCCTTCTTTTGCCTCTCTAGCTTCGGACATGTTTTATGCAGTTAACGAAATAAGAATCCGGGCGCTTTTCGAACCATTCATGTCCTTTGAGACGCTGACAGTGTAACAACACTCCTCCCAATCAAAGAGGAAGAGAAGAAAAGAGGCATCATTTCCATCTCATACACACATCCAGTTGCACAAAACATACTCAATATTAAGACGTAAACCTCATGCACTTATTCTATGACAAGAAACAACGCAGAGATGCATGCTCCTGCTGCTGGCTCTCCACCGTCCTCCGCGGGGATGCTGTCACCGGGGCAACCGTCGCCGCGGACAGCGGGAGAAAAGGGGAAGCAGCGTGTGTCTGCTGGATGCAGTTTCATCAGTGACCTGCATTTGCACAGCTTATCATAAGAGGCGGCGGCGTTCAGACATTATTTTTAATGGCGGGATGTAAACGCATATGAGGGCTTAACACACTGTGGCAACAGCACAGAGATAAACAGGGCCCATAAATTGTTTATTAATCCGTCATAATAAAATGATGATCGCTGAGGGATTGTGAGCGTGAGTTGACTAGGAGACTCAACAGAAACACAAAAAGAGAATAATTGATTATGTTGTAGCTATAGAATTCATGAGTGGGGTCAGTGGTGATGAAAACAAAAGTAATACGAGTTCAGCTGTAAAATATTGAGTATGTTTTTTATATATTTTAAATATTTAGACCTCTGGCTGCTGTATTTCAAATGCCTCTTACACTCTTTCATGTGAGAGGCCAGTTGGCCAGCTACTGAGCGACCCGCATCAAAATAAAATACCTCCATGTTATGAATAGCAAGCCATCATCACACACACAGAGTTCCTAGAGATTCAGACACGTCGACGTGAGAGAATCTTAAATATTCACAGGCGGTTTTCACCATTTTCGCCGCCCTGAGGTGTGGACTTTAAAGACAGCATAAGGAGAGGTGGTACAATATATGACAAGATTAAGTGAGAAGAAAGGAAGAATAACCTGACCTGCTATGAATTAATAAATGCGACACCCGGACACAAACTGCAGTCAAAGTGATTCAGGTGTATTTAAGGTGCGACAGCACCGTTGGTGGTCCAAATAAGCACTTTTGTGTCAAACAGCCGGTGGCAAATTATCATTACACTGCATTTGGCAAGTTGGCAGAAAAGCAATAATAAATTGGCCCTGTAGGCTGCTTAAAAACGTCCAGGTGTCAGTAAGCAAACTAATGCGGGGCGGTCTGTTGGGATATGTATTATTGCTCGGTTGGTATCTAGCTGCCTGGCAGACGGCCTCTGGACTGCTTTGCTTCTTATCAGGCAGTGAGTGTCTGGCAATATGGAGGCCGCCTGGCTGTGCTACCTGCTCCTGAGGCTTTAACATGCCGTCCTGGTGCCCATTAGACTGTGCCCATCAGGAACCTGTAGTTACTCGGTTAGTTAGTGTGTTCATCACCAGTATGTTGGCTCACCGCGGAGAGACGAGGACACTTGTTGCTGATGGCATCAAGAAGGCTGGTATTCATGTTTCATTTTCTTGTTCAGGATTCATATCCGCAACGAATGTCCAACGAATTGCTTTACCATTGTGTCTCGAGATCTTTTCCCAAGATCTTTTTTTTTGCTCCAGAGAATTATTCAAGGAGTGTTTCACAAAAAGTCAAGGTTTAGTTAGTGAAAGCGAGACTAGCGAGACGGCCGCCGCTGCGGCCACAAGTTGTCATTATAGGATAATTGAGACTTGAATTTTCCGGAATTCTCTTTAGTTACTTGCTAAAGCTGAATCAAGCGGCAACCTCCGGTTCCGCTGAATAAAGCCAATGCTAAAGTTCCTTAAACCTCCATTCGCTCTACTGACCAGCAGGGGGCGACTCCTCTGGTTGTATAGAAGTCTGGTTATATAGAAGTCTATGAGAAAAGGACCATACTTCTCTCATGATTTCTTCAATACAGCATGATGTTCATTTAATACATTATGATCCATTTAGAGTCAAATAGACCATAAAGCAAGGTATACTTTAGGGCGGGGCTTACTGTAATTGACAGGTCGAAGCTGCAGTGACTCACTATCTCGTGGTACAAGACATGTTGGGGTCAGAGGCTAGCTGGGTTAGCATTCTCATTTACGTAGATTTCTCTGCGACGCATTGCACCTCAATGTGAGAATTACGGTGGTGTAGTGGCTAGCACTGTCGCCTCACAGCAAGAGGGCCGTGGGTTCGATTCCCGGTCGGAGCGGTCCTTCTGTGTGGAGTTTGCATGTTCTCCCCGTGGCAGCGTGGGTTCTCTCCGGGCTCTCCGGCTTCCTCCCACAGTCCAAAGACATGCTGCAGGTTAATTGATCTCTAAATTGCCCATAGGTGTGAATGTGAGAGTGAATGGTTGTATGTCCCTACATGTGCCCTCGATGGACTGGCGGCCTGTCCAGGGTGTCCCCTGCCTTCGCCCTATGTCAGCTGGGATAGGCTCCAGCGCCCCCACGACCCTAATGAGGATAAGCGGTATTGAAAATGGATGGATGGATGGATGGATGGATGGATTATTATCATGTGTGAAGAACTTCAACCTTCTCAGTCAAAGTGTCACAATATTAGATCGGTCTAAAGAATGCTACGCCAGTAATAGAAAATTAGGACAAACTGATTTAAATTGTTGTAATAGATTTTGTCTCAAATAGACGATGATAAACGATGCACAAAACACGAAACTGGAGTAGCGGAGAACAACTTTAATGTCTAGGATGTTTGATGATTCATGTTTTGCACACATTTTTACCGACGGAGAACCTGAGAACGACACAAGCACACAATAACATCAGTGAGGCAATAGTTATGCAGCCGTGCAACAATTAAGACTAAACACACACACACACACACACACAGGCAGGCAGAAGGCAGCGCGGTGCCTCATCTGTGCTGCTCTGTCGCTGGGTGACTGGCTGGACACAGTCATGTGCCAGCTCCGGGGCACTCGCGGGTCAGCACAGTCTAGCATAAAGAGAACTGGGTTGCTGCAATGCAGACCTCAATTGACCCATGCACTTTCAACACACACATACACACACACACACACACACACACACACACACACACACACACACACACACACAAGCCAGTCGCAGAAGAAGACTCGGGCACTCAGACAGACTCACGTTTTCACTCTGTGATTAAAATAGACCTCTATACTGTTACACACACGCCCACTTTCTCCCTTCACACCCAGATGTAGACAGACACAAAACACCACTCTGTCTCGGTTTTTATTTGTGTGTCTCTCTCACACACACACACACACACACACACACACACACACACACATTCAAATGTTTCAGTTTGTGTAGGAAATCTGAAATCCTTCTCAAAAAGCATTTTGGATCATGTTGAAGCCTCTCAGGAGACCAAAGAGATGAAATGCAGAGAGAGTAGGGGGTGTGGAAAAGATCACAAGGCAAATCCAGGTGTATCAAGAAGCCTATTGATGCAAAAGGCAGCAGCAACAGCAGCAACAACAGCAACAACAACAACAACTCTGGGAAGCTGTATGGAAGGCAGGAAGCTTGATTTCAACGTATTTGATAGCAACAAGACAAGCTCAGACCATACATCTGCGTTATGTATATTCAAATATGTGATCATGCAGAAAGTAAAAGTAACCTCCCTTTGAGCTGGCAGTTTTCTTGAGCCCTCAAAGAAGTATGTACTCTTACAACTAAGAAGTTATTTTCATTTGGATATTAAACACAAGATTTCTCAATTTGACACACTCAGTGGTTTTGCTGCTACAGCCTTAATTGACCCGTCGATGAGCCCCGCCCACTCGAATGCGGACTGGCCAATCATAGCCAGCTCTGACCAGGGCTCTGCTCCACAGACTCTTATGCAGTCGTTTCAGCCCGTCACAGTTAAACTGTGTGTAAAAGTGAAACTCATTACCCGGAGAGGTTGGAAGGAGATATAAGTTTCTAAAACGTTACGTTTCTACGTAAGAAACCTGTGGAGCTAACGTTAGCAGAGTATGTTAGCATATCAATAAGAAGCGGTGGCGCTTCTATACTATGCTAGCTGCTTAAGGTATACTGAATGTATTTTGCTTTTTAAATATTGTAACAGTGAATAAAGCCCAACCCGGCTTCACAGGAACAATGTTGCTACTTAATTTCATGGTCTTCCATCTCGATCACCAGGTGATGTGATCAAATTTGGCTTCTATCTTTATCTTTCTAACTTGTTTACACTGCTGGATCAGTTTCACTTCCTGGATATATCCTTCAAAACCTTTCTGTCTGCTTCTCTCTGAAATCACCCTTTTGTTTCCCCCAAAAATGTGATAATATCTCTTCAGGGATTGCAGTTAGTTACAGTGTGGGCTCCATCCTAATTAGCAGTGAGCTGGTGTTATCCTTTTTTAAACAGATATTGCTCTCTAACTGACATCACTGGGTCACTTTGTTGACTTGATGATGATTTTTATTTGTGCTATTGTTCCACAATGATTTACAATTTAAAAACATCCCATAATTGTATTGTGTGGTCCCAGTAGTCACTGTTCAAACTTATATAGGGCCTACTTTTTTTTTTACTCATTCCATCTTCAAACTCATTACATGTTTTTTGTAGTACTCAAAACCTCCTCTGTAGTAGTTCCCGCTACATTGGGTATCTCCAGGCCCACATTTTGCCACAATGACTGGCACGCTGGTAAAAATACAGCTATAAACTTCAGCTATAAAAAGTCATCGCAAATCAATATGTGAACCTGGTTATCGTGCATAAAGCTGCCGAGCGGGGAAACTGACATAAAAAGGTTGAGAGAATTCTGGATCCTGTTTTTCATACACTCTGAGAGCAAGCAGTCGGGTATTTCTGTTGAAATCTAAATTAAATATTTTATGAAGCAGTTGCCTTTTACTTTTACCGTCCTGGTATCTTAAAAGGCGAAAGAGAAAAAAAAGTCTACCACCCCAAAATATCAACCAGCTAATATTGAAAAAGCCAAGCGTCCCAGCTTGTTGCTATTCATTGGTTTTTGGGGTCATGCAGAATCTTCTACAGTTGTGGGGGCTTACAGACTCTGTCTATAATAGTAGACACCATCAGCGCCTTCACACTTGCTGCCTTACCCAACAACCCCCTAGCAGGAAGGGCTGGATGCACTTGGAAGAAGCAAAAACAAGATTACTTATAATATATATTTATTCAAATGGCGGTGCGGCCCGTGGAGCAGGCAGATTATGGCGCTGTCTCCCTGGACATTTGCAGTCACACTGAGCGAGACTGGAGAGGACTTTTAGAAGAGTTATAAGTTCATCCATCCATCCATCCATCCATTTTCAATACCGCTTATCCTCATTAGGGTCGCGGGAGCGCTGGAGCCTATCCCAGCTGACATAGGGCGAAGGCAGGGGACACCCTGCCTTCGCCCTGTCAGTTATAAGTTCAAGTTTTCTAAAAAGAGAAAACTTTACCAGACACTTTCCTTTTTAAGAGCTTGAGTCATTTTCATATTTTTACACTAAGTTGTATTCACCCATTTCTCCAAACTGGATAGACATATAAATATAGTCAGTTGTTTCACCACATGGTCGCCTGTTCATGAGTAGGTGTGCGTTGGCGAGGAGTGAGCATTAGCATAATCAACACTGACAAACTAGCTACCTGCTCTGCTCTGCTCTATTAAGTTCCACACCACAGTCCTCCGGGTCCTGCTTTCGGAAATCAGCAGCCGAAAACTGCATATTTGGCCGCGACGCATCATCAGAGCAGCACTGAAGAGGGAACCGTTTGACATGAAGTCATATGCTAACAACACATCTCTCTAAAGCAAAATGGTTCATGACTTAGATTGGCCTTTACGTGACAGTAAAATAGATGAATATGAAAGAAATATGCAATCACACATGAGGAGCTGTTACAACATGAAGATCACATGGCACCTGTTGGTGTAAGACGACGGATGCTAACAAAATAGAGCCATGCTAGCATCTCTTTGAGGCAATACTTAGGCAGGGTGGTGCTTTGAGCTGAAGGCTAACATCAGCATGCTAACGTCAGAATGGTAATGCGCTGATGTTAGAGGTAGCTGAAATGTTTACCATGGTCACTACCTAAGTTTAGCATGCTAGCATTAGATAATCAGCACTGGAAACAAAGTACAGCTGAGGCAGATGTCATATATTTTGCGAGTAAAAAAACAGTGTTGACCAAAATGTTGCGTTATAGAGGAAAAGTCACCAAATCAGTGTTCAATCGCCCAATAAATCAGGAATGTCTGCAGACAATTTCACTAAAATGTATAGCTGTTGAGATTGTTAGGTCTGGACCACAGTGGTAACTGACATTGCCACAATGTCACAGCTTAAAACAAAACTAGCAAGTTCATTTTAGCTATTTATTTTCATTTAAGTTGATTTGAACAAACCTAAACTTAAACTTTAGTTGGAGAAATGGAGACTATCTGTGCATGACTCGTACGACGTCCATTTTGAATTTCATTTTTCTCCATCCCGCTGCTAAAAAGTCCCTCGTAATCTACAGAGCAGCACAGAGGCACCATCGTCTCTCATGGAAATGTTACTCACATGGCTGTAAAAAATGGGAGCAGCAGAGGTCAATTGATTCTCTCTGTTATCTAATGTGTTCTAATCCGTCTCTCTGCTGGAAACGCTGCACTGTGGGTCATACGCTTATTGAATTAAAAAGAAATGGAAGACCGTATGTAGCTGTATTTTCACAAACAGCACAACTCCACACATTTCCTTTGTCCTTGCAGCTCGGTGACTGCAGAGCAGCGGGCCAATAGAATACAGAGAAGCCTGATGAAGGTTCAGGATGAAGGATTTCACAGATTTTCCTGCAGCGCGATAAGTGATGTCAGCCTCGATTAGTTATTTGTTTCATTTATTGGCTGTAATGGTTGTTAAAATGCAGACCGCTTGGCCCTCGAAAGAATCCATCTATAAGGGCGGTCTCAGCTTTTCCAGCTCACTCTAAGAATAAACCACAAACACCATCAGATACATCACTCTGCATTAAAGATTACATTTTAATACAGCACTTTAAACAATTAAGGATTATGGTTTCGCTAAGCTGATCACCTTCCTGTCTTTTTATTATACAAGATGCAGCTCATTAACATTGCCTGCCTGCCTGCCTGCCTGCCACACACACACACACACACACACGCACACACACACACATCAGTGAACTCCGGAGCTTTTAGCTCATGTGGAGCGACACACAAGGGGACAAAAACTGTTACATCATCTGCCTAAATCCATTTTCTCTGGCACACAAAAACAGAGAAAGAGCTGCACATACAGTGTCAGGGACAATCAATCATACAGACACACACACAAACACACACATACACACATACACACGCACACACACACACAAACAGTAGACAAGGACAGAAAGCCGGACATTCATGTGTGCAAACAAACACGCCAATGAGCACATCCGAGACATACAAACATGGTAAATACTACTCACACAGGAGCACAGACAGACTTAAAGAAGAAAAAACGCAGAACAGATAACACATTCAAACCTAAGGAAAACACACACACACACACACACACACACACACACGCCAGCTTAGATCCCATCTCTCGCTTCATTTCCCACAGCCAACCTGCTGCTACTGAGGCCTCGCTTGCGTGACAGCAACTCCGTGGCGACAGATGATGACGGATCACTGAGGAAGTGTTCACATAAGTGTATGTTTGTGGGTGTGCAGTTGTGTGCGTACCATAAGGAGAATGGATGGATGTGCCTGAGGTCTTGTTTGGTTTCGAGCAGTTTGTCCTTTTCAGGCATCACCTTGTCAACAACTCCCCCCATCCCAACTTGTCAAATACGGCAGCTTGGTAAGTCGCCCTACAGGTCAGACTATGGTGCTCCAGGTACCCTTCTAGCGTCATTTATGCATGTGCAGGGCTGCCTCCAGTGGCAGTGGTGGTTGTAACGGTAGCAAAGGAGAAATTAGGTTGATAGGTGGGTCGTAGGTAACGTAGGTAACACAGGTAACACAGGTAACACAGGTAACACAGGTAACGTAGGTAAGTCGGGTAACGTGAGTAACTCGGGTAACGTGAGTAACTCGGGTAACGTGAGTAACTCGGGTAACGTGAGTAATGTAGTAACACAAGAAACTTAGGTAACACAGGAAACGTAGGTAAGTCGGGTAACGTGAGTAACTCAGGTAATGTAGATAACTCAGGTAACGTAGGTAACGTGAGTAACGTAGGTAATGTGAGTAACTCAGGTAACGTAGGTAACGTGACTAACGTAGGTAATGTGAGTAACGTAGGTAATGTGAGTAACTCAGGTAACGTAGGTAACGTAACGTAGGTAACGTAACGTAGGTAACGTAACGTAGGTAATGTAACGTAGGTAACGTACCGGACTACCCTGCATATTCAAAAATGACGGTTAAGCAGACTTGACCAGCTGGGGCTCAACACCTCGCTGTGTAACTGGCTGCTGGACTTTCTCAGTGAGAGGCCACAAGTAGTACGTGTTGGCAACAACACCTCGAGCAGCATCACACTGAGCACAGGGGCCCCTCAGGGCCCACTGCTCTTCACCTTGCTGACTCATGACTGCAAAACCACCTACAGTACCAATCACATGGTCAAGTTTGCAGACGACACAACTCTGGTCGGTCTCATCACCAAGGATGATGAGACCCACTACAGGAAGGAGCTTATCCTTCTGACCACTTGGTGCAGAGACAACAACCTCCTTCTGAACAACAGCAAGACCACAGAGATTGTTGTTGACTTCCGGAGAGGCCACACTGAACACCCACCACTGACCATCAATGGTGCTGACATAGAGAGAGTGAGCAGCACCAAATTCATGGGGGTGGACATCAGTGAGGACCTCTCGTGGACAGCCAACACAAAATCCCTGGCAAAGAAAGCACAGAGGCGCCTCTACTTCCTCCGAAAACTCAAGAAGGCAAGAACACCCCCACCCATCATGTGCACCTTTTACTGTGGCAGCATTGAGAGCCTCCTGACTAACTACATCACTGTGTGGGGCGGAAGCTGCTTGGACTATAACAAAAAAGCCCTGCAGCGCATAGTAAACGCAGCTGGACGCATCATTGGTGCCCCCCCCCCCCCCCCCCCCCCTGCAGGACATACAGTATATGACACCCGACTCACCTGCAAAGTGAGCCTCCTGCTCGTACCACCAGACTGTCAAACAGCTACATCCACCAGGCTGTCAGGAAGCTGAACTCTCTCCCCACTCCTCCCACTCCTCTTTTAGACTCATATGTCAAAATGCTGCTAAACTCCATGTCTGACTGCTGCTATAATACAGACTTAAAGTTGTTATAGTTTTTTTATAGTTCTTAATTTACATGTTCTTTGTTGTTGTTGTTGTTATCTGTTTTGCACGTTATTACTTTATTATTATCAGTAGAGAACAGGTGAGAGAGAAATAAAGTGGACTTTGGCAAAGTTTAAATTCTTAAACAAACAGGTTTGCCCATTTAAAAATACCAGGAGAGATATGAGTCATACATTTGGATCCTACGATTTTGCAGCTGTGTACCAATAAAGTCAGGAAACATGGCATTGCGGGCAAAATGAATCACAACTCCAGCAGGCAAAGATTTGGATTAAAAAAATAAATAAATAAAAGCAAATGTAACTTGACAACCAAAGTGTAAACAGGGTATAATTAAAGGCAGGAGCTGTGTGAGAAAGGCTAAGAAATGTAAGTTGCTCTAGAGCAGCGGGGGAAATCTTTAATGAACAGACTGTGGGGAAAAGCAAAGCAGGTTTGAGGGAAGAGTGTGGAGAAAATGAAGCAGCTTTTGAAGCGGAACAAAGAGCTCGGCGTGCTAACCACGGAGGGAAGAGGAGCCCTGGTGCATCACTCCTGTGCATCCTCTGACACGGAATTGTGCAGCACCAGTGGCCATGACGCTCAACAAAGCAACAGACAGGGCCCAGAAACGATACAAGTTATCTCAAAGTTTGGGCGAACCTCAGAGGGGGATTTAGAGCTCATGTGTCGACAACGCAAACATGCACAAAGTTAAATTCAGACTGTCAGGAAGAATGCTTCCTTAAGTTTCATGAGTGACCAAAGAGCTCTCTCTCTCTCTCTCTCTCTCTCTCTCTCTGCTGCACTATAGTCACTGGAACGTGGTCAACCGAATGTGAAGCTACGAATATATCCCGGCTGCATTATTGATTTGTCAGAGTATTGTTTGCTGCTGCACGCTTGCATTATAGATAGCGTTGTCTTGGGGTAGAGGAGTTTGTAAATGTGACATACCTTTTAGCTCCCAAAGAGAAAGAAGCCAAGTCAAGAAGTTTTACTTTTTGCATTGCGTCTTTTTACTTCAAGATGTTGTGTCGTGAAATTTGAAAGGCTTGAGGCCATTGAAGCATCTGGAATCTTAATTTAACAAATGCATAAAAGGACGACGTGTACGAGTAACCCGTAGTGACGAACTCATGGATAATTATCACCCGACTCTGCAGGTCCCCTCAGCTCTACAGGTAGACGGCTTTACAGCAGCACAAATACGGCTCTGTGGGACAGTTAACGATACATACAGTTATGACGCGATTGTAGCAAAAGCAGCTTTGAAAGTCAACATAACTGGAGGCAACTGAGTTCAAAACTGTCTCAAAGTTATTGCGCTTGAAGCGTAGATTGTTTTTCGCTTGTTAACGAGGCCTTCAAGTCAAATTTCTTGAAAGGTGTAAGTCAGGATTTTTACAAAGTGCACATCTCCGAGGTGCAACGGACAGTTCTGACTCACTCGGCTGCGGGAAAACGCGGGCGATGATTCGCAATACCTCGCACAGGTCAACGGGGACCCCCGAAATACCTCTTAGTGGCTTTTAGTGGAGCTCTGCATCCACACAACGTCAAAACGCAGAGCGGCTTGCTTTATTTTTAGATTTCAATTTCCAACCCTGGGAAGGGTAAAATGGAGAGAGCGTGCGTCTGTGAGATTAAGTGGCGTCTGCTTTTGGAGCAGAGATCTGACACTTGGGGGGGGAATTCAATCTAATTTTATTGAATCCAAACAGCAATATGAGAGATGCGCAGTAATTAAATAGTTTAAGAGCCTTAGTTTAATCTCATCAATGGGAGGTGCTTTAATTTTAAAAACTCATAAAAACTAATATATATATATATATATATATATATATATATATATATATATATATATATATATATATATATATATACGGAATTCTGAAATCCATTGAAAATGCATTGTTTTTATGTTTTTTATCTGACGAATTTGCAAAGGTGCTGTGCTAACAGAAAGTGACTGAATTTTATTTTTAATCACTGTTCATATAACTGTATAGTTGTGGAGATGAGATGCTACTTAAGTTGAAGAAAGTGATAAAAAGAATATTAACCGGAACAAAACTGACAGTAACTAAAGTATTTAGGTCTTTTATCAATGTAAAAGTACCAATATCTTAACATAAATGTACTTCATTACATTCAGCACAAATGATATTTTAGTATTAGTATTCTTGGGCTAATTAGGACAAAACGCAACAAGCTGTAAACATATCTGGCGTATTGATTTTAATTCGGTCCAGCTGAGGGACGGAAGCCCCACTATTCACTCTACTTCTCCCTCTGTTTTGGTCTCCACCAACCCATAAACAAAACAAAAGTCTTTGGTACCGAGCCCGGTGGGGTTTTGCTCGACTGACGCTGCCTGACGCTGGTGGAAATGCGGTTGAGATAAAGTGATAGATGATGCTAGTGAAAATAGCTGAAAACTGAAACTAAAACAATGTGCTGTGGCGATCATTTGTTCATTGTTACATTGTTAAACGCTGCAGCTTTAAGAATCTAAAACGGCTCATTTCCAGCAGAATGGTTGCTTTTAGACTGTTACATGACAGGATTAGCATCACGCTGGGTCCCTCAACAAAAAGCCAATGGGAATTTTTTCATTGTTCCTCATTATTGCAGAAAATAAGCTATGCGGCAAACGACACTCACACGTTTTGTTCGGCAAGATAATCTTCACTAATGAAGACCACCTTTAGGATTTTTTTTAAGCGTGAGTGTGGTCGGCAGAAGTAAAAAGCTAACGTTAAGGTGGACGAGTGTTGGCCGTCAGGACGTTCTGTCATCTCATTCAGAGAGAGGAATTATCTTAAGCTCGTGTTAACCACAGACCTCATTTCAGGCAAACCCGCTGACTTCGAGACGAGGGAACCTGAAGCGAAAAAAATGCCGACTCATTTCCGGGATGTAGGACCTCAAGCGCTCTATGAGCCGACGATGGACGCCCATGGGGGCGTGTCTTAGCGCCCCAGGCCTCTCCCACGCTTATCTGCCATTGCCTTTTCTTTATCTTGTACTTAATTCAGGTTCAAGAGGCTTTTCTTATCTTTTATTCTTTCCAGTGTAGAGGCACTCCAGCTTAGCTTCTCTTTAAACGCACAGGAAGGGAAGTTCAAAGCTCTAATTCGCTCATATTTTCCTATTTACTAAAGTGCGCCATCAAAACGGAACGCACTTGTGTCGTCACACAAGTGAACATTCGCTCACTCACTCAGAGACACACACACACACACACACACACCTTAATGCAAGGGCAGAATCAAAGTTTTTAAACATTGTGTGCCCCTGTATGTGTGTATGTGTGTCTCTGTATCTGTGTGTGTGTGTGTGTGTGTGTGTGTGTGTGTGTGTGTGTGTGTGTGTGTGTGCGAGTGTTCAAGGCAGTATTGATTTGTCCAGCAAAACACATGCCAAAAACTGCTGCAGGATGCACCATGTGACTGCACGAGCCAATACGTGAGCTGGGTGAGTTGGATTGGCCCCCGATGGTGCCTGATGTGTGTTTGCCCTTACTGTGTCCCCTGTGGTGTGTGTGTGTGTGTGTGTGTGTGTGTGTGTGTGTGCGTGTGCGCGTGTGTGTTTGGTAAGACACATATGGTGCGAGTGCAGAGTTCCATTTTATTACCGACACAGATATTAATCTGACTGAGCGCAGTCGTCCTCATCCCCGGCCCGGCTTGCTCGCTGCGTTCCATCCGCGTCTCTTTAAAAACTACAGTAAAGAGAATAAAGTCTCCACTAATTAGTCTCTGCCCGTTATGTAACCGTCTGAAGCATGAAAATCCTACTCGGAGTGCAAAATCTCCACCGACAGTTTGTGCCAGTTAAGAAGACAAAAAGTGGGATTTAAAAAAAAAAAAAAAGTTTTAAAGATACGTTTCTCCACCTTTCATCTCAAGGCTCTCGGGGCTCAAACTCCAGGCTCCTGGTTTCATAACGCGTCTGCTGCAAAACCACCTCTGATCTTGCAGGGAATGTCAGATGTGACAACAAACGGGTACATCTCCTTCACACGGACACCCATATCTCATCTGGGCTGCAGAGCCAGTTTACAGCTTCCTAACACCTCAAACTAGGTCTTGAACAGCATGTCTGATTATGTACAGTTATGAATATTTGATGTACATTTTCTTTTTTTCCTCCTTCTTCTTCTTGGGGACGGTAAATAGACAGCGAGTGTGTGCAGTCAGGAGCGCGCGGGTTGACTTTGATTCACCCGGGGGTTCACTGCACCAGACAGACCCTAATGAGGAGAATAAGCTGCCATGTGGAAATGGATTGTGAGATCTTTTTTTTTTTCTTCTTTTTTTAAACAGGCGCATGAGATGGCTTGAAATGCATAAACCTTTCTTTTTTTTTAATGATAAGACTGCCATTTAAGCACTATCTCATTTATGAATATTACTGTTTATTTGCCACGCAAATATGTCGCCGTGGCCCTGAATCACCACGGTTTGGAAAGGCGCCTTAGATATTCGCTGCTATTTAAAATGCAGTGTGCAGGATGATAGACGAAATCCTGGCCGGGGTCACATTTAGATAAGCTGCTTTATGCGTCATTCATGCTGAAGAGAATATTTCAAGCATCACCAGAGAAACGGATGAGAGTCGCACCGAGATAAACACGAGCTTCGTGGGGAAAGAAACGTGTATTTCACCGTACGGTTATACCATCACAATCCGAAGGATTTGACGCCAACACAGGAAGTAGTGCGCCCTTTACGCAGTGAAGATGAACAGCGAGACAAATCGCTAGGCACGATTACGTCGTCGTCAGAAAGATCCCATGTGAGATATTTGGAGGGAAGGTCATTCGATGGGTTTCACTCGGCAAACTGGACGCCAAATGGCAACCTTCCAGTCACAAGCTCCTGTAACCTTTAAGCTCCATTAGCCCAGAACTCAATAGCTCGTGGCAAACTTATGGAAACGGCCAACTTAGATCACAAACACAAGCGTGTATTTAAAACCGCTGCAGTGAATGAAGCCTCTTACAGCCTAGCATTCCTAGAAAAGAGAAACTACAGTTACCGCCTTGTGGTTTTATGCCTCTGCCAACTGGAAAAAGTTGCCGTTTACATCCCACGTGTGTCCAAAATGTCATCACGACATCATTTTGTCTTATTAGCATTTGTGTGAAATGTCAAAATTAGCATATGACCTCTTGAGTTATGGCAAGAAAATGTGTTTTGTGAGAGCGCAGTGCCCTTGACCTTTCAACTTTCGCCACTGAATTCCAATCTGTTCATCCTTAAGTCCAAATCGACGTCTGCGACAGATATGAAGTAATCCCCTCGAGGCGCTTCCGGAGACATCGCGTTAACGAGAACGGACGGACAGAAAACACGAAGCCTCCGGCCACGACTGTCGCCGGCGGGGCGACGTAACAATGCAGCTGTTACCCACACAACTGTGTCTTCAAGGCCACACGTCACACACACAAATGGAAAGACACTTGGACAGATGTCACACACACACACACACACACAGTGAGTGATGGTGTGAGGGGTGGAGGTGAGCAGCTGCAGTGATACATGGCGAGTTGAAGGAGGGGAGGCCAAGCGGCTGTAAATCCTTCTCTCTCCCAGGCAACCCGTTGGATTCAATTTTCATTCTGCTTCTCGTTTTCGCTCCCCCCCCCCTCCTTCTCCCCCTCTCCCCTTCCTTCTCCCCCTCTCCCCTTCCCTCCCTCCCTCTCACCCTCTTCTGCCTCTCTCAGATGCTGCAGACGGAATATAAATCCCTGCCGTCGGCCTGTCGGCCCGTTTGGAGGCTGAAGCAACCTCCTGTGGATGCAAGAAACTCTTCAATATTTAAGTTTTTAAAAAACCATTAATGTTTCTAACAATCATCGCAAGCCGGGTTGCATTTTCTCTTCCCAAGCCTGATGATGATGATGATGATGATGATGATGATGGATGAAAAAATACTGGGATGCTCCATCTGTTAACAACCACGCAACCGACAAGGGTCTCTAATTACTGCTCGCTTTAGAGTGAATTATTGAGTGGCTGTCGTAAAGCGAGTCGTGAATGAGGGAAGGAATGGTACACTATGTATGACATTTATATGTGGTGGTAAAAAATGTGTTGTGCACCCTTTAATTCAGTCTCTGGAAGTGGACCACAGGTCACGTGTTCCAGCTCACTAATCAAAGGATTAGTGGTGAGAAACTGGAGGGAGAATATTTTCATTATTCAATTCAATTCAATTCAGTTTATTTTGTATAGCCCAATATCACAAATTACAAATTTGCCTCAGAGGGCTTTACAATCTGTACACGTACGACATCCCTGTCCCAGGACCTCACATCGGATCAGGAAAAACTCCCCAAAAATAACCTTTCACAGGGAAAAAAGGGAAGACACCTTCAGGAGAGCAACAGAGGAGGATCCCTCTCCCCGGATGGACAGAAGCAATAGATGTCATGTGTACAGAATGAACAGCATTTACAAAGTTACATAAACACATTACATGAATATGACAATCTATGAATGGAACTCCAATCCATGAAACAGAAGGAGGTAGAGAGGAGGGGGGGCGGGGTGTATCAGCAGAGCCAACGCGGGAGGCCGGCTCACCAGGCATCAGACACCTCCAGGTCCAATGGACCCTATGAGACGTGAAGTCACAACGACTCCGGGGAGGAAGCAGAGTTAATAAGGTGCAATGGAGAGATGTAAATTCATCCATAAGGAGAGAGAGATTATTACATCCATGTAGCTTCTCTTCAGCATATAAGCTCAAATGATTGGGTATCTCAAACCTCTGCATTAACCCAGGTACTACAAGATATCACCTGGAAGTGAGAAATGATCTATTTCTGTGTGCATAATTGGAGTGTGTCGAGCTTTTTAAAGAATATCATTTTCCTCTCTTCCCTTAGCGCAGAGGTCCCCTGGTCGACGCACGTGGTGATTAAAACGCAAAGCCTTTCTCTCGTTGCACAACATCTGGAGGGAGGCATACAGATGTCTCTAGTTCTTGCGACATTCCCCCGCAGACGTGTGAAGTTCGTACACACTTTACTATGAAGGCAAATCACTGTCAAAGTCCGAGAGCGCAAATAAGAGGCGCGCGCATAATTTACTTTAACGAGCGCTTTGACATCACTTTTTAAACTGCTCGCTCGCGAAACTTTAACCTGCTCGCTAGCGAGTCGTCTTTTTGACAGAAAGTGGGCGGTACCTGTCACCATTGTATCTCTATATCTAATTGGTTACAATCCTCGTCTTTGGATTGGCTGGATATCACACCCGACAGCCGATTCACGGTCTTCTGATGGCGTGTAGTAACCCAAAGAGAGATATTAAAATGACAAAGAACAGGATAAACTATGTTACACCAATCACTTACTAAATGAATAGGTTTTATAATATATATATATATGTATGTGTTACTTCAATGTGGTCAGCCATGCCTCAGACTGGCTCTCCCGTTTTCTGTAATTATTGGCCGATCGCAAAATAGCTTCGTCCAGCCTACTAGCAACTTTAGTCCAATTAGATGTAGAGATACAATGGTGACTAGCTCCGCCCACTTACTGTCAATAAGAAAAACTGCTCGCGAGCGAGCAGGTTAAAAATTCGCGAGTGACTTTTGCTCGCGGAGTGATGTAAAAGCGCTCGTCAAAGTAAATTACACGCGCGGCCGTTTGATTAGCGTGCGCGTGGCTCTCATTTGCGCTCTTTTTGACAAAGATTTGCCTTCATACTTTACGTACAACGTAAAGTGTGTACAGCGCCAAACCGACTCCATGTTGTTGTACCGCATGAACGCACACGCACACACACACACACACACACACACACACACACACACATACAAGCTTTGAACATGAAAATGATTAACCTTTTCCTAAAACACACCGGGCAAACCGAGTGTGTTTAATTGTGTCTTATTATAAGGATTATAAGAATGTATTTATCCAAGAAAGCTTCAGCCTAGACCCGTGTGATTTGTGATGGGCTGCCATTAGGGAGCCAGGAGAAATATTTTATATTAATATATAATATTCCTCACTCTCTAACACACACACACACACACACACACGCTATTTGTGTTTCACGGAATTATTATGTGCGCGATGGGAGTTGAGGTGTAGAACAGCTCAGATATTCGTCAGCCTGGTTGGCTCGGTCACAATCACAAAAAAATTACAATAAAAAAGCATCGAGATCCAGAGCAGTGTCAAGAGATACCGAGAACCACTAAATGGAGGGCAGATGACCTCACCGTGGCGTCCCTACTCTGGACCCGTTGGCGACAGTACGGGTGTTCAACCCTTTAGGTCCTTTTTCACCAACATTTCTCAAAACTGCGGTGTGTGTGTTCATGGTAATGAAGGAACATGTCACCCTGTGCAAGATTGTGACTTTTTGTTTATCGTTTTTGGACAACAATTGAGCTCCATGGCATAGAGGAAGAAGATCCATCAGGCTTTGACAACCCAGGCAACACCGCACTTGGGAGTGGAATTCATCAAGAGTCATACAAATAGAGACTATCACCAGCCTTGTTCTTTGAAATCATAGACTGCCTTCAATTAATAGAATCCAATCAACCTTATTGTTCCAGCTGAGTCAGGAAAATACAAACCCCGAAAAGGTCCACATGGCATTACCGGAACAAAGACCCCTCAAAGCCGATGCCTTCGTGCTACAGCCTCGACTCTCATATTTAAGTTTACTCTTCTTTGTTGACCGCTTTAATTGCATTTGCAGATCCTTATCTTTGCCAAAGGTTGCTCTGTAGCGTCGCCCCGAAGGGAGCAACTCACACTGGAGGGGGAAGTGGTTCGTCATTGACGACGACAGCTGTGCTGCAGAGGTCATCGAGTGGCTTCTGTTGGCGGCCTGCTATCTTCCCTGCTGTCTCAAAAACCCTACAACTTAATTATATCGAAGCCAAGTGCCCCGACAGAAATATTAAAAACAAGGACGACAAGGCTGACGACGTCTGACAAGCAGGCGAACACTTTAATTAACGACGACTTAAACCGTCGCCCTGGCCTGGGAAACAAACTCCACCACTTTTTAGGTGGTTCTTCTTCTCCACTTCAGTAAAGTATTCGAGTAGATTTGATCCTCTTGATAATCCGATGCAGCCACCAGGTTTGGCCTGCGACACAATCTGGTTTTAAAATCAGCTTCGCCGGTGTAAAAGCTGGATCCCATCAAGGTCATCCGGATCCGACTGACCACCCGCTCTCGTTCTCGCCGTCTGTCTCGCTCCCCGTGTGTGAGGCAGGTAACACCGTCTGACGTCTGACGAGATGCCAGAGAGCTTCTTTTTTTTTTTTTTTAATCAGTTCCACAGAACGAAAGCTCTCTGCGCTCTGATCCTACGTCCTTTCACTCTCGGACACCGCAGGAGACACGAGAGGAGGCCCGGCCACGCTGCACCTAATCAGCACAATCGATCGCTCTCATTGACGACGACGGATAAATGATGATCCGCAAAAAGGATCGCTCAGCGACTCGGAGGCCCGGGCCGTTCAATTGATGAAAACGTGAAGATGGTCTGCGTATCGAGAAAGTCGTGAAATCTGGACTGTTGCAGTTACACAGAAATGGGAAAAGTTAAACTAAATTATTCTGAGAATCTGTAGGTATGTTCATTAATTGCCACGTGTGCTCTAGAGGTGATCTATTGTCTTCAGACGAAGCGAAACAGTAGAATCTGTGAATCTCAACCAGGGGCAACCCCCCCCGGCTCTGAAAAGTGAAGCCGATGCGGAAGCGCCTTCAGGGGGCGACTCCTCTGGTTGTATAGAAGTCTATATAAAAGGACTCTACTTCTCTCTTGATTTATTCCCTTGTAAACATTGTAAACATGAGTTTATGGGCTCAATTTCTAGTGTCAAGTCTTCTTCAATACAGCATGATGTTTATTTAGTAAATTATGCTCCATTTAGAGTCAAACAGACCATAAAGCAGAGTATGCTTTAGGGCGGGCTTACTGTGATTGACAGGTCGCTACCAGAGGCAAAGTCCTAAAAGAAGGTGAAAGCTTTGAGATGTCATGTGACGGCTTTCTGGCTTACAGTGTTGCTGGTCCAGTGTCTTTAGTGAAAGGTTATTCATAGAAGGGGCTCTGATGAAATGCGAGCCCAAAGTTGACAAATGGGTTTGGATTGGATTATTACCTATTCACATAATTCTGGACCTTTTTCTTTTTGTCAAATTATAAATAAATAAAAAGAAGGTTATTATAGAAGCAAGTTTTTACTTTCCGTACCGGAACTCTGGAATTAAGAAAAGTATAATGTTTTGAATAAAACCCAGCCTTATCATTACTTAAATCTTTTTTTACTCTTCATTTATAATGTGATTATTTATCAGGACGTCATTTTGTTGTCTTTCGTGGCCATACAGTCAGACTATTCAGGGGGAAAAAAACAACAACCCAAAAACAGAAAAGCTCCCTTGGCTCCCTTTCCGTTCCACTTTGTTCCAGATTTACGAGAGGACGGCCACGAGAAGAAAAGACAATCTACTATCTCTTGTTCATTTTGAACAAATTAGTTCCTGGCTGCGGCCCAATCCTTTTAATCTTCCTTTCTTCCCCAGAGCACTCTCTGGACAACTCTGGCATACGTCTAAACTACGGCGAGAAATGCCGCCGTGCCACCGGTTGGACTTGAAGTGTTCGTAAAAAGACATTTGAGTACGGGAAGAGGTGGAGGGAGGTGGGGGTGAGGGGATGGGGGGAGCTGGGGTCACGAACACAGATGGCGTTTTGATTCGAAGAAACCGAGAGTTTTAAATGGCAACGAATCTTCCAGTGCGTTCAGCGTGTGTCATCCGACGCTGATTATCAGGCATTATCAAGACTGGAACCTGGCACTTACTCAGATGTTATTTCAATCCCTGACTGACAAACGCAGTCACCCACTGTGAGAAAAGTACTAGCTGCAGATCTGTTCCCATGGTAACACGGACCAACAGATCTCGCTATTGACTGAGGATGAAGATCTCTGTAAACCTATCGGTGGGAAAAAAAACACCTACACACACACACACACACACATACTGTATGTGCCGGCAGACTCTTGCGGCTCACACACACACACACACACACACACGCATCCATAACACACGCACACACCGGCTAGGCGTCAGCCTCCAAAACATCCTCTCTTTTTTGTAGTTGTTGTTATAAATGGAGACGGAGAAAACAATACAATAGAAAGGTTTTCACTCTAAAGGGCCTGAAACGGCTGAATGCTTCAGTAACGGGGAGAAAGTCAAACCTCCCCGAGCCGTGCCATGGAAGGGCTTGCTCTTAAGTGGCACAGCAGCATGATATACGAGGGCATGTGTGTGTGTGTGTGTGTGTGTGTGTGTGTGTGTGTGTGTGGGCGGTTTGCTCAGATTTAACTGGGGCAGGATGGGCAGATGAACTGTCTTTTTAAAAAAAATTTAAAATGTTATCCCAAACCATTTTGTCAGTCGTCTCTCAGCGTTCTGTATCGCTGCTTTCATTTGCTCATTTTTAATACGCTTCCTTCAGAATCACACAACCCCTGTGTAGTGGCGGCGTCTAAGTGTGTGAGTGTGTGTGTGTGTGTGTGTTTTCCCAATCGCCGTTTACCAATCTCGAGAGTCAGTAGGAAAGATTGCCCGTTATCAAATAATGAAAAGAAGGTCAGGAAAGCAAAGCGAGCAGCCAGTGATGTGTGAGTGTGTTGCCATGTTACTCGGCCGGTCCTTCGAAAAAAAATGAATAAATAAGCACCAACTATCCGGAGCGTTTGTATGGAGGCAGGGGACATTGTCGTGTGGCGCCAAATTATGTCTCCCTCCGAAAGTATTATTGGGTTATTGGTCATCCATGAAAGCAAATTATTAATATGGGCTTTTGAAATATTCCCTCATGAATAGATTTGAAGGTACATCCAGGCAGAGGAGAAGAAACCTGAGAGCTACTCATCACTTCATTGCCACTGCATAACACTTATGAAATATGATGTTTAGCAAACATGAGCATATTAACTTAAATGTGATGTTGACGGATAGGAGAATGTTTTTTATCATCTTTATATTATTATTATTTGTATGTCGACAGCTGAGGTATGTACAGACTATAATGTTGTGTTGTTTTGGTTTTATTGGATCATTAAAATGTGGGGAAATAATTATAAAAAAAGAGATAATCTAAAAAATCTTTGAGTGCCATGCATGTCTCACACTGAAGACCTTTCCAGAAAGAAAAGTCCCCAAAAAAAGAAAACTCCTGAAAAGAGACATTTGACATTTTGGGTTTTTTCAAATGTCATCTTCAGTGCAGCCGGCGCCACCATTGAAATTGAAGAAAAAGAAGGAAAAAAATCATATATTTGAGAGAATTGATCTTTGATAGCAAGTTCCATCAATGGATTCCAAGTGAATGTATTTACATCTCGACTTTATGGATTTCTGATTCTTGTAAAGGGCGTTTTATTGAACATTTATTACAACTGAATTTACACTTGGTTTTAATTTGTTTTCCAGAAAGTGTGAAAATATTTTTTTTAATGAAAGCAAACTTGCCAATACAGTCATGGCCTCCTCTGAAGTTAAACCGAATGACAGCGATGCCTCAACGTTTATGGTGGTTGAGGTCTAAGCAGCCATAAAGCTCAGTTAAGCCCCTTATGGTGCTTTAAAAAAACACACACACACACATTATAAACTTTTTCCTTTAATAAAAAACGAAATAACATTTTTAAAAACGCAAAACATTTTTTTTTTAAAGGGAACAAACATACACATTTGTTTTTTGTTGTCTATATTATATTTAACAATTTAATGTTTACTAAAATATAAAAAATGCCCTGTCCTCTTTAAGCAGTTATGCCTGAGATATGGAACCATATCGACTGCTACTATTTTTATGTTTTCCTCGGGTGGCCGTAAAGACGCGGGGACCATCAATTATTGATCTGTGGCCGACTATGAAAACGTCCCATATGGATCTGGTTCGAGGTTGACGAAAGCGGGGCTCAAGGCTCCACGAAGGAATGGATGAAAAAGTTTCCTCGTTTAATGCAAAGAATCGTGCGCGCTGTGGCGGCGGATCGTCTTTTGTCGTGGGGGGGGGTGGGGGGGGGGGGGGGGGTGTAGGGGAGTGGGGGTCGTGACATCGGTGGTTAGGGGCCCGAGTGCTACAACACAGATTACAAAAAAATACCAAAATAATGAATGCACGGACGTGTATTAAGGGGCCGTCAGAACATCCATCCCAGCATCCAAGCACGCGCATCACACATGACATCCACATCGTCTTACACAACACGGCTGCTGCTCCAGCGCCTATAGCAGCTCCACCAAACAAGAGTGTGATGACATCTCCTCATGAACTGGCTAATAAAATAACTGCTTTATTCATATGCTGAATCAAGCCGGATTGAGACTGGAACGGGACTCATGTCACGTGTCTTTGTGTGTGTGTGTGTGTGTGTGTGTGTGTGTGTGTGTGTGTGTTTTGTGTATAATGATAAGGAATACAGGAGTGCTCTTACAGGTTGGATCATTTAAAGATAAAAAAAACACGCATCGCTTTCTTACCGTCGGCGGCCAAGGAGCTCTGCAGCATCAGCACCAGCACCGCGCTGACGGCCACCAACCGCCGGGCCGGCATCCCGTCCGGCGCGCGCGTCCTCTGCCCGTTCATCGGCGAACAGACGGCCGCGGTGCCCGCCACAGGGATGCATGCCGTCGGCGAGGAGGAGCGGCGGTCCCCCGTCTTATTTACCCCTGCGACCCCGGGGCCACTGCCGCCGCCGCCGCCGGAGAGGAGCGCATGTTTTGGAGCCATTGGTCAACCAATTAATCCCGAGCGGAGAACGTCTAACGGCGCCGCTGCGGTGAAAGGCATCCGATCAACCTGCCCCCGGTGCGGACAAGCGGGGATCCGCTCTCCATGAGCCCGCTGGGGGGAGGGGGGTGGCTGCGGGGATCGACAAGCAAACAAAGAGGATTTATAAATTATTATTATTTGTGCTTGTATTGTTCCCTTCGCGTCTCCCCGTTTCTGTTTCTGTGCGTGGAGTCCGATGTCCCTCCTGCGACCGCAGAGCGCTCTTCTCCTCCGCCTGGCTGCTGCGTCAAGACGCAGATGCGATACCGGAATCCAGCTCGTGCCCGCCTTCAAAATAAAAGCGTTGCATTTGTCTGGGAGTGGATTTGGGTTGCAGTGGATAAAGGGGCACGCCACTGCTCACTTCACAGTGAAGTCTGTTCATTTCAATTCAGTTTATTTTGTATAGCCCAATATCACAAATTACGAATTTGCCTCAGAAGGCTTTACAATTCAATTTCAATTCAGTTTATTTTGTATAGCCCAATATCACAAATTTGCCTCAGAGGGCTTTACAATCTGTACACATACGACATCCCTGTCCCATGACCTCACATCGGATCAGGAAAAACTCACAGGGAAAAAAGGGAAGAAACCTTCAGGAGAGCAACAGAGGAGGATCCCTCTCCCCAGATGGACAGAAGCAATAGATGTCATGTGTACAGAATGAACAGCATTTACAAAGTTACATAAACACATTACATGAATATGACAATGTATGAATGGAACTCCAATCCATGAAACAGAAGGAGGTAGAGAGGAGGGGGCGGGGCATCAGCAGGGCCAACGCGGGAGGCCGGCTCACCAGGCATCAGACACCTCCAGGTCCAATGGACCCTATGAGACGTGAAGTCACAACGACTCCGGGGAGGGAGCAGAGTTAATAAGGTGCAATGGAGAGATGTAAATGTATCCATAAGGAGAGAGAGAAGAGGAGAGAGGTGCTCAGTGTATCCTAAAACATCCCCCAGCAGCCTATAAGCCTATAGCAGCATATCAAGGGGCTGGACCAGGGCAAACCTGATTCAGCCCTAACTATAAGCACTATTAAACAGGAAAGTCTTCTGTTCAGTATAAGTAGCCAACCAGGCCTAAACAAAACCCTGCTTGTATAATGCAAGGACGGAGTTATAATATATATTATAATTCAATGTTCTCAAAATATCCCCGTGGTAAATTAATAGACATAAATAGATAGTAAATGGCCCCAGCTTGACAGCTGTAGGTGAGTAGAGGGACCGGAGGCCGTCTGTGTCTATTTCATTACTTTCAAATGTGTCAACAAATGGGGTTATGCGAGTGTGACGTCGGCTTCATCACTGCCGATCATGATCGTTTATTGAAGTGTATGAAAAGAGAGGGTTATTATGGTGTGTGGAGACTCCACATTGCCTATAATAAAGCGGTTCCAAACTGGGGGGGGGGGCTTCACTTCCCTTAACTTATCATTCTGCCATGATCACGTGAGATCACGTGATGATCACGTTCAGCGGGTTGGGGTCGTCCTACAGATACAATAATATAATAATTCATATTATTCCCTAATGCAAACGGTCCAAGATGTCTGTAGCATCCATTTCGAAGCTAGAGCGCGAGTCTCTCTGTGTTTCCACGCAGAGTGTTAATATAAAGGGGCTTTCGATCCTTTAGTGGCAAGACAGTGAACTTTGTTTTCACGGGTAAATTACCTAACTTCCGGTCTTGTCTTGGCTAGCCGCAGCTAGCTTGACGAAAGCTTCTGAGCAGGTAGAAAACGGCTCGCGCGGCGCGTTCTGGTGTAATTATGGGGAAATGACAGCGAACAGCCGGGGCACAGCGGGCCGGCTAACAAATGTAAATAAATACAAACAACGACTCGCTTGTGCCTCTTTTTCGCCTGTAATGGTGCGTGCGGCTACATCAGTAAAAGGACCGACACACATCGATGCCACAGCGCTGCTCTGCTGTGCCGCTTTGGCAGACCTGAGATCAGCAGGAGGCAGGCGGCCCCTGGTGGGCGGAGTCCACGCTGCCTGTGCGCACGGTCCCTGGAGCGGGACGGCATCCACGCAGCGGAAGGGGGAGCAGTCCGGCGAGGGTCGTGGCTGCCGAGGCCCTGACTCTTCTAAAGTGACATTTACTAATATATTAACACAATATCGGAGCGTAAATCACCATTCAACTGGCAGCTTGCACATTGACTACTGATTGATTTTTTATACATATTTCATATCAGCATTCTTTACACACACACACATATATGTACATATTTGATTCCACCAATGTGCCATTGCAATTCATACTCGTTCAATACAAATAGGCTATAAAGCCTACTGTAGCGTATGCATGGTCTTACCTTCACTTGTCAATGAGGTCTATTCGTCCATCCTTCTGGACACAAATATCTATGACTTGTTAAATTCCTCTTTTCTTCTTTTAGTTTTAAAAGTGTAGAAGCAACAAGCATAAAACCCGACCCGGGGGCTCTCGCACGCCCCCTTCCTTGAGGCAGAGGTACTGTTTCTCCAGCCCTTTGTGCTTTTCCACTAGGGGTTTAAAGTCAATCAGCATGACTAAATAAGTTCTACACATACGTGAAATACACTACCGATTCGATGGAAAGAAAGGACGTTTAATTAAAGTGTAGCACGAGAAAGCAAAAGGCACACGCTCGACCCAGTCTGTGAGGGATTGCACAATCTGAGATGAGGCACAGCTCGTCGCCGCCTCACGTGTCTCCTCCTTGTTCATTTGATCATCATGTTTTTCACTTCAGGTATATTCATCTCTAGACCCGTTGTCATAGAGTCCAGGAACAAGTGTTGGTGAGAAACAGCGCTAGATGGTTGTCTGGAGGACTTCCACCAAAGTGGAACTCGACATGGTGACCTTCTGGTGAGGAAAAGGGGTTTTATGTCCGTTGTGCTTCAAATTCAACTTTGTTCTCATGGACAATGTTGTGTTTGCATGTTTCCTATTAAAACCACTGCGCACCGCAGTAATAACACGCCTCTTGTAAATACACTGTTTCACTCAGTTGTCACGTCATAGTTGTGTCTTTGAGTACATTTAAGGCATTGGCAATCGCATGTAGCCTTCGTAGGCATGAAGTCTCCCGCTTAGCAAACCACCAGCTGACCAGAGAGAGCTAGTTTAGCCGTTAGCAGCTGGTAGGGGTCAGGTTGCAACCTGCGGTTCGAATGAAGCCGATGCGGAAGTGTCTTGAACGTGCATTCTCTCTACTGACCAACAGGGGGCGACTGGTTGAAAAAAAGAAGTCAGATTGTATAGAAGTCTATGAGAAGATGACTTCTCGATTTATTCTCTCAGTGAACATTGTAAACACGAGTTTATGGTTTCAAGTCTTCTTCAATACAGCATGATGTTCATTTAGTATAATATGGTCCATTTGAGTCACATAGATCATAAAGCAGGGTATGCTTTAGGGCCGCATACCAAATATGGTAACTTCCCATTTTCAGTTGCAAATAAAACAAGATGGCGACGGCAAAATCGCCAAACTCGAAGCTTGAAAACGAGTACGTCCACTTCTGAGCATCAAACGTTTCAGACCAACACTTGTAGAAGTGTTTAATACCTGGACACGACATGTATTCCAATAAAGACAACACTGACTGAAGCAAAAGATCTTTTTTTTTTTAATTCAAAGTGAATCTTGACATAGTACACCATCAATTCATAATTTGACACTCACCAAAAAGAGTCACCAAGAAGGAACCCGCTTTTTGTGACAAGGTACATAAGGCTTGGTCACATTGAAACTCACTGAGAACTAGAAGGGGGGGGGGACTACCGCAAACTGGTAAGACACACATTATCACATCCAAACAATAATCATTTCCCCAGTCCTCATATTGTTGTATATTGCACAGTGCAGTTTGCTACATGTCAAACTAGTGTAGCATTTAAGAATAAAAATAATTAAAATCAACAAAATTAAAATCATAACGCCACACAGATCTACGCATACTTAGAACAGTAACAGTTTTTCAATTTAACAATCGTGTCTACATATTTGTGTATAAATACAATAACTGTCAACCAGATGATTAGATCGGTGTGGTACAAAAATCAACCTAAAACGGGTCTTAGGAGTCAACATTTTGCACAAGTCATTCCTCAACCCAGATCCCAGATCAGATGTCCAGACCCACGCCTGTTCAATGGGTAGTTTTGTCACACGAGGACCCAGGAGACACAGGCCTTCTTGGTTTTTTGTTTAAAAAAATTAATTAAAAAAAATTCAGAAATAGTTCCTTGTTTATCCCCTTAAAATATGTTTTAGAAGTACTTTTTAAAGAGTCCTAAGGCCTGAGTTGTTATTTAAGGCTGCTTGGCTCCATGTGCTGGTTAAGATTTTAGATCCGGGACCCTCTAGTGACTTGGCCGGGGGGGTTATTCGATCATAAAGTGATTGTGGAAGGGGGGGGGGGGCATCTCATCACAGGTACTGAGCTGACAGACTTGAGCCATCTCGGGGAATCAACGAGAGGCTGCACACCACATGGTTAAAACAACAACATTTTGAGGAAAGAAAAACACAAAAAAAAGAAACATTTTCCTTGAAGGGATATATTACTGTGCCACACAAAACACAGGCGCGCGCACACACACAGTTATAATTCTAGGCGGTTCTGCAAGCTGAACGGTGCACCCTCTCGTCCAAACAGTAGCCTATTCAGAGACCCTCCATTGCTTTAGCGATACAGCAAAACCATTATAATGCAAAACATTTAAGAAGCGCCGTGACAAAAAACTATTAGCATTTCTCCAGAAGCTTTTCTTGTTTTGTTATTTTACAAGATCATTTTTTCGCATGGTTCTTGACATTTTCTTGTTATGACTTAACAGATTATTCGTCAAATTACACTGTAGCGCTTTATCTTGCATTATCCCAAAACAAGTTTTTTTTAAAAACATGTTTTTTGTCAGACATCCGAGCAAACGTTGTTGTTTTTTGTTTGTTTGTTACGGTGGCGGCCGTAGAGCAAAACTTTAGACCTAAACTTTTAAGTGTGATTGACGGATAAAGCCTTTTGAAAGAACACCTGAATGGAACACACAATGATATCTACTTATGGTAATGGCTGCATACAGGAGACTGTCAACATGATGATGACGAGAGACAAACAGCAGCCATCAGTAGCCATCACAAATACAACAAAGTAACTCATTTGCAAACAAAAAACTGGATGTGTCGAGTTCCACAACAACATTCATGTGTGAGGATAAAGCTTTGCATTTGTGAATATTGAGGCCTGATGTTTGTTTGTTTTTCAGTGAGCGCAAGATAACATTCCCTGACTTGTACTTTCTTAGGATTCTGTTAAAAAAAACAAAAACTTGTTTCCAGACCCATTCTTAAGTCTAACAAACAAACAACTTTGGGGTTTTTCGTGATGTGAAAAATAGGAGCTGATCCCCTCCGGAGGACCTCGATCGCGACGAGTGGACGTAATCTGCCGGCCACTCGTTTGAAGAAAGGCACGAGTTGTACAGTACGAAGAGTTGCAATACAGTTGGGAGAAAAGCGATAACAGGCCGGCGACGACACGCCGGCCACAGAATCTAACGGCCTACATTTGAAATACTGACACTAAACGCACCCGCATGGAAACACACAATGCAACTAAAAGCAACGGAATAAAAAAAACTCATAACTTCCATAGTACAGCAGTTTACACTTCAAAAACACAGCCAATATACAGAGGCACTAGCATATAGGAATAGCATTCAATATACTATGTAAGAAAAAAACAAAAACACACACACACACACACACACACACACACACACACACACACACACACACACACACACACACACACACACACACACACACACACACTTCTATTGTATCCGGAACTACAATACAGAGAGAAAATGCAGGCTAGAATGAGTTACTCCTCTAAATTCACAGCTACGAAGTGGCAGATAATCAGTACATAGCAGCTTATTATCTATACATTTCAAATACAATTTGCCCCAAAAAAACAGCTCAGAAAAAACAACAACCTCTCAAATTTTTTTTCTTTGTTTTTTTTTTCTCCTTTTAAATAGAGATTTCACAATATATATATTCCAATGTCGATAACTGCAAAAGTACGCTGGAGATCAAAGGAGAAATAGTCTCGACCGAGCTTCAGAAATGATTAACGAACAGTCTTTGGTGCTGATTTGAAAAAAAAAAAAATACCAGCTGAGGAGACGGTAAAGACGCAGCTCTACTACACACTGGAAAACAAAAACGCAAACAAAACCACAAGGCTATGCATCCACCCTGAAGGAATGTATCAAAACAGACTTCAATACATGGACAAAAAGGTTCGTTTCCACAGATATTTGAAACAATTACACCGATAACACCTCGAAACACTCAAAAGGCCAGCGATGATACTGTAAGTTGATAGGTTATCTTAAACACTGAGAAGCATTTAAAACTGAAAACACAACAACAACAAAAAACACACAAAAAAAACGATCGCGTTTACGTCAACGAAAAACTAAAATGCATCGACGCAAGTCTAGCCTAAATGCCAAAAGATATGTTAAAATACACGGCAACCCAGAGGCCAATCTAGATTGTATTGCAGTTACAGTAAACAGTGACAATACTGTTATGAATTAAGTACTATAGTGAATAGAAATCGATCATCAAAATATCAAATCACTCTTTATGTACATAAAAAGTTCATTCAGTCAAAGCCCTAAATGTGCCGCCGCTAGCTAAAGTAAATCCATTCTCTGATTTAGGAAGCAAACTGAAATCCAACATTTGCCAATATTAATACATGACCGCAAGCGTTAGTTATCCAATGAGCGTCCAGAGTCTAAGTGCTGCAAGCTCCTTTTTATTAAGTTCTGTTTATGTACAATCTATAAGCTCCTGAAGTAACGTCAGAGACTCTGGTTTTTAAGGCACTAGGACGACGGCTGCAGCGAGGCGATGGCAGCGCTCCATCCTGGTTAATACGCTCTACGATGGCTTCAACACACAGATCACCGGCTAGCACATGCTACAAGGCAACAAAGATATAGGGGTAGGGGGGCGGGGGCAACAACCAACGATTTCACCGCCCTCTAATTAGTTTAGAATCTCTGAGCGTTACCCAGTGAGGACGCTCGTCCTCTACGTCGTCCTCTCTCTCGTGACGCTTCCTCAAAAAAAAATATATATATATTTCCGCCGTCTTAAATCAATCGCTGTTTTCTTCGTGCACGATTTTTTTTGCAGGAAGTCTCTCAGTTGCACTGGCAATCTGAATTAATTTGTCCTCGACAACACCATGAAACATCAACTCACATTTTCTTCTTCTTCTCCTTTTTCAATCCCCTTAGATATATCTCTCCTCGTCGTCGTCCTCCTCGTCCTCCTCCTCGTCAAAAGTGTCCGTTTTGTACTCTGCTGCCGGCTCTGCCTGCCCAGGTCGCAGCTCCGGTCCATTTCCCGTGGCCCTTCCTCACCAGAAGGCACTGCTGCGGCCCCGTCCTGCTCCTCAGATATAGGAGAACTGCGGGTGGTGGCTGAGCTTGGTGGGGCTCAGGGGGAAGCCTGTGTAGGCGGCCGGGGAGGCCATGTAAGGGTGAGGGGGCGGGAAGGGAGGCTTGAACTGGTGGGGGTGGTGGCCGTAGCCGGGCTGGTGGTGCGGATGGACGGTCGGGGAGGGGAGGAGCCTGTGCGGGAGGGGAGCCGGGTGGCCCGGGTGGTGGTGGTGGTGGTGGTGGGGGTGGGCACTGATGCCCAGGGTCACCTGGTGCACTATGGCGCCTCCCTGGGGATGGGAGAGGCCGTAGCTGTGCTGCAGGAGAGTTGGGGGAGGCGGGCGGGAGGGGAGGATGGGGTGGGGGTGGTGAGCGGCGAGCGGGGCCCCGGGGGGGTACTGCAGCAGGGCGTGCGGGACGGCCGAGGTGTGCGTGGGGCTGCTGTGCGGCAGGTGGGTGAAGGCGTGCGTGTGGACCGTGGGGGGGATGTAGGCGTGCGGCCGCAGAGACCCATAGTTGCCGTTCCACTCTTTGCCACTGTGGTTCGAACCGTACAGCTGCACCTGAAAAGAAAGAAAGAAAGAAAGAAAGAAAGAAAGAAAGAGAGAGAGAGCGATGGGGGGTGGGGGGGCTCAGTGACCATCCGATAACAACAGGGTTCTACGCAGTCTTGTTGTTTGACAGTTCTTTTTGGAGGAAAACTTTAAATTTGCTTTCTTGCCGAGAGTCAGATGAGAAGTGGGCGAACACGCTCTAGCCGTTAAGTATGACGCGTGAGCAGGCGACCAGCTCAAGCTCGCTAGTGAACACTCAGGTGTACAAAAAAACACCACATGGAGGTTTTATGGAGTTTACAGAAACTTCCTGGAGTTTTCCTGTAAAAACTGATCCTGGTTCTCAGCCTATGTTGGGCTTTAGAGGCGGTGGTGGTATCAATCTTCTCATTTAACTCTCGGCAGGAAAGCGGATTTAAGTTCCTGCTGCGTGACGCAATAATACAAATGTACCTCGCTGCTCTAACCCCAAATAAATAAATAAATAAGCAATTGAATTGAATTCAAGAACTGAATATATAAGAACTGAACCGACCTGTCCAAAGCCCAGAGGATGCTGCTGCTGCCCTGTAACTTGCTGCCGGGCTAGAAGGGGGGCGGAAGGGAGGAGGGGGAAGGAGGAGGGAGTGCTCTGTTGTCCTACGAGGCTGCAGCGCCCTTTGGACCGGGACCAGGACTCTGAGACTGGGACAGAGAGAGAAGGCATAATAATTGAGTCAAGCAGACTCCACAAGGCCTGAAGACAACCAAAAAACAAACTACAAAGACTTCAAACCACAAACAAGAGTGCATGCCAGGAAGAGATGGGATACGGTCGTTCCATAAAGAGTATGAAGGGGGGCTCAGAAAAACGGCACCTGAGGAGCAAAGCTGCTCCTCGGACTCTGATCTGCATCAGTTTAAGATTCACTCCACCATTCAAAACAACATTTTTTTAATCAACATCTGAGGAGAACAAAAAAGGTGAAGCTGATCTCAGATCAGTGCCCGCGGACAACTTTTGCTGCACAGCAAGAACCAGTTAAGAAAGCGTAGGCTCCGACTCAACACCACGTCGTATGCATCCACCTTTCCCTCCGAAGCAGACTCAGAAAATATGTTTTCTGGAGTAAACGTCTTCTGTTAAACTCTTCTTCCGTTGTTTGTCAGGTGTGGAGGGATTTGTTTTTAGATACTTCAAACTCCAGTTAAGATATTGGTTTGAATGGTTGAGTCACTGAAGGGGTTAACAGGTAATTGCTCAACGAGCCGGTTCACTGAAGCTCACATTAAATGTTGCCAGCTTATGCACACAGATAAGAGAGAAAAAAAGACATCTGTGCATGGGTCTAAGCCAGTGGTTCTCAAACTGTGGGGCCGAGGTATTACAGGTGGGGCGCGGGGGGCAGTGCGGAGAACTTCACATATTACAAAAGTACGTGTAAATGTTAACGCTGCGGTTACAGGTTTACAGGCGTTAACAGGTTACGCTTGCGCATGCGCGATCGCGACGTCCAGGCCCCTATGCGACTCCCGTGTAGCTTAGTAGTGTGCTAAATGAAGAGCTCGTTGGGCTTCTGGACAGTTACCTGACAGAACACGGGCTGAAATGGGAGAGTTGTGGGTTCCTGCACAGACGGTGGTCAGACCACGGCAGGGAAAAAGAAGGCAGATAAAGAGGGTCTCTTTAAATGTGCACTGTGTCATACACAGAGAGGGGCTAGATGTGCGTGAACTACACAAGGTTTTGACCGATGCTATCAGCGTGGTCATTTTCATAAAAACACCCCCGAAAACACGACTGTTTTCTGCACTCTGGAGAGACGGGAGCGGAGCTTTCAGCTGCTTCACAGCGAAGCTCGGTGGCTCTCACGAGGAAAAGGGTAGTCGCGAGTCTTTGAGCTCAGAGACATTAAACATCCGTCTTATACATGACCTCATACAGGACAGTACAATACAATTGAACATATATTATTTATAACATTACACATGCATATACTTTGTGGAGTCAAATTTATTAATTTAATTATAATTATTAATTTGCCCGCAAGTTTGCTGATGAATAATTTCTAATGAAATTAGCCTATCAGTGACATATAAGGAAAGCTGAATGAATTAAATCTTCAAGGCAGAGAGCAGCACCTTCCTCAGGAAGCTGGAGATGTGAGTCAGGCGATCAGGGGAATATTGATTCCTTTAAGAATGTGTTGAGTGAATTTGAACTAATACTGATACAACTTGATGGCTCACGCATATCTGCATTAAGTTTGTTTTGCACGTTATTGTTTTGAAAAGATATTTAGTTAAATATTTGAACTTGTTTTGTTTAGTTTTTCACAGGTTGCATTTCATTTTCATTTTATCCCAGCCCTATGTCAGCTGGAATAGGCTCCAGCGCCCCCGCGACCCTAATGAGGATAAGCGGTATTGAAAATGGCTGGATGGATGCATTTATTTTATTTATTGTCATTATCTTGAAAATATATTCAGTGCCAAACATGTTAATTGCAGCCACAATAAGCTATTTGCACAACTTTATAGCAATCTGGTTTAATTAAAAGTGATAGCAATTTTCTTTATTCTATTAATTTTGAAAAAGCACAGATGGAGGAGGAGTCACAAAAAGTTGTCATTTCAATAAAAATTCAGTATGGACCATTTAGTTACAATTTTGTTGGGGCGGTGGGGCACGAACATTTTTCTTCCTCCGAAGTGGGGCGCGACAGAAAAAGTTTGAGAACCACTGCACTAAAAAGGTGAGGAGTGAACACACCAGCTATTTGAACATTTGCTCTTTATTCCTTGGAAACTTTCCTGGAAGAAAACCACTAATTTGATGGAGGGAAAGCCATAAAAACGAAACAAAAAAAGGACTCTCTGGGCAATGTTAGCATTGCCTGCTATGGATGCATCTTTGAGGTGTTGGTACAACGTGGCCAGTTCCATTGGTTTCTCTTGATCACCTGTTAAAGCCTCTATGAGCCACTAGGGGGCGGTAAGTCCCTACTGCTTCCACATGACCTGCAAAAGCAGACACTGCCAAAGTGCAGGTGACAGACCGAATGACAAGGTGGCGAGAAGGACACATTTATGGGAGGGGACGGGGACTTGATAATGACAATATTTTCATGAGAGCATCAATTAAAAAAATAAAATAAAAATGGAGATTTATGCACTAACAGAAATATTTGTTTCCCGTTGTTCTATTCAGACTGACCTGCCCTCTGAACACGCTCCTCTGTCCCGTGGCCGTTGTTGTTCTGCACTCTCATCGGCGGAACCACCATCGTCCTGACGCCGCGGGGGCTCCGGCCCTGCACCGCAGGGGAAGGCAGCGGCGCCACCACGGCGGCCAGGGGCGGGCGGTTGTTGCAGTTGCGGTTGCGGTCGAGGTAACGATAGGGGCTGTTGGTGGGCGGGGAGGTCGACGCATCGGACGCCGGGGAGCCTTCCACTGTGTCGTGGCCACTCTCGTGCCCGTCGTCCTCCGACATGCTGGACACATGGGGGGATAACATGAAGATGACCGGAGGATAAGATTGTTATTATTTTTTTTACATTTCTTCCTCAGTTAAAACACCTCCACGGACGACTGACCTGTTGGGCCTCTTGCACGGTGAGAGGGAGGGGCTGGACTGAAGCGAGTTGGAGGCGAAAGAGCTGGTGCTGAGGCTGCTGTCGGGGCTGCTGAGGGAACACACTCGCTCCATGGACACACTGGTGTTTCGGCACGCCTCGCACGCACACTCCGCTTTACACCTACGGAGATCAAAAGTCACGTCAGCATTTCTGAGCAGAACGCATTTAGTCACATTAAACTTAAGGTTTGGATTTATAATCTGTGGAGGGTGCAATGGGAACGTGAGGTTGGAGTCACGGATCAGCACGGAAGAAAAGAAAGGGAGCAAATGTAACTTTTCGAGATCTCCCATGTTATTTTGCAGCCGATACCGATTACGGATGATCCATATTTTCAGATACAGATCCCTTTCTTGTTTGGTCAGTGTAAACCATCAACAATTCTAAATGTTATCCTTTTACTTTGTTATAGTCACCTCTAGTGTGTTTTTCTCTCAAAGATCATATTTTTATTGATAAAGAAAGTTAAACGGCTCATAATTCCATCTCTTATATCGTTCTATGTCCCCTTCAAACAACTGAATCCAACTTTCTCTACAGAACTACATTTTACGAGATTACATTTGAACAAATCATGATCACGTAATAATTTACCTCTGCCCAAAACTTGTTTTAACTGAACAGAGCTTGAAATCATCACAATGGAACTAAACCTGAAATCGGTGCTGCTGCTAATGTCACAAGCTCGCCTGTCAATTTAAAATAATTTGTAGTTCACAACGTAACATCAGGCATCTGCGAATGGGAGCAGAAAGGCCGATGTCCTGATCGCATATTGTTCACTGAATATCAGCTGATAACGATGGTCAGTAAAACTTTATTGTACACTTTAATGTTGAAATTTAGCAATCCGTATGGATCACAGAACCAAAATGGTCCGTTACACCACTAATAATTCCAATAATCTGCCTATAATCCACAGAGGCTCATTTGGCTACTGACAATTTATCAACCCAACATTTTTACTACTTACCCACTCAGATGGCACCTGTGAGGGTCTTCGTCCTCTTCGTCGGTCAGTTCGCTGCGGATGCTGATTACACTGGCAGCGGGGCTCGGCGTGTCCCCCATCAGGACCGCCACCTCTCGCTGTTGCCGACTGGACAGGTCCAGCTGGCTGTTGGCGTTTGGCACCGCCTCTTTCAAGCAGCTCACTTCCTCCACTGCGTGGTTTCCCTCTGCGTCTGGGTTTTGAACTGCCGGTTGCCCGGTCCCCACCGGCGGCACCTCCCTCTGAGGCTGCTCTCTGAGCGCCACCGCCTGCCCAACGTCGGCCATCTTGGCCGGCATGTGGACGTTACTGGGGTGGGACAGGTTCCTTTTAACAGAGGAGTTAACATATTACATATCAATAAAACGGCAGAGCAGTTTAACTACATGTGAGGAGCAGAACCTCACCTGTTGTGAACATGTCGGTTCCTTTTGTTGGCCGGCTGGGGCCACACGACATGAGCTATGCCGATGTTGATTGGCTGATGGGCAGAGAGGGCCTGCATTTGATTGGCCAGGAGAGGCTGTTGCATGACCGAGGTGTAGTGGCTGTTGGGGGGGGGGGAGACACAATTTCCTGTTAATATATCTCACAAGAAAACACAAAGAAAAGCAGATCAAGAGAAACTTAACGCAGCAAAAACATGTGACAGGAATGGATTACATGCTATTCTGTGATGAAAGCAGAACAATTCATGAGAAGAATTCTAAAAAGTGACCACACACACACACACACGACATGTAACAAGTCGTTGCCATGTAACGGGGAATTTCCGTTCAGATACTCAAAACTGAGGTTTAAGTGACTGACCCCCAGTCGCTGATTCTCTGGGCGGCTGCAGCGTCGTTGGTAAGGGAGGACGGGGGTGGTGGAGGTGGGTGAGAAGGAGGAGGACCCACCGGAGTCATCTGTTGCCAGGCTGCTGGGACGAGGAGCTGCTGCCCTCGGCTGGACCAAGCCTGCTACAGAGACAGAGCGGAAAAATACAATCATCTGTCACTAGGCCTGATTGGGGCGGGGTCAGCGGTTGCCTCGGATACAATGGACACACGCATGTATTGAGAATCCATATTTGGGTCTGCGTCTCACCTGAGCAATGACACCAGGTCTCACTGGTAAGGGCTGTATGGGAGCCTGAGTTACCATGGGAACAGAATACCCTGCTTGTTGGTTAAGGTTGCCTTTCAAAAAAAAAAAAAAAAAAAGGAGGGGAAAAAGGCATCAAATAAAGAATCATGGAGCTCAAAAAGGCTAAATGTAATTATTTTAGAAAAGGTTGAGTAATGTTTTTTTAATCCCTTTCATGACGATGTAAACATTGTTTAAGTATTATGTAATCATTGCAAGCAGTTTGCAGTCTGCATACCTTGCATGGCAGGAGGACAAAGAAGAAGGGCAGGTGGGAAGGAGTCAGTGCACCCAAACTGACCGTTCCCAGTTGTCAGAGTTATCCCAGGATGCAACACTGACTGGTTTATAGCCTGTAATGGAAAAGAGGAGGAAGAATAGTCATATTTAGAGGAAATTAAGCAGAGGTGCAGACGTGGAAAGAATATCAGCGATAACTCGTCTGACAGCGCCCCAAGTGATGGAAACACGCAGTCCAGTATTCAGAGTTGATGTTTCGTAGCACCTTCTCCCCTGAAGAGGGCAACGTGAACAGTGCACAGAAACATCACAAAACACACCAGAAACGTAATACTGAAGCAAAATGGCATTTAAAAAGAACTGACTGTTGTGTCTGTGCATCAAGATCTTTGTCAGGCTGGTATAAATAATTACTGGGGGTTAAGCGGAACGTATCCTGGTAGCAAATGGCAAACACACGGCTTCAGTGTCTCACCTGTGTGTGAACTGGCATGTTGCTGTAGCCCAGAGGGAGGCCAGAGGAGGGGGCGGGGGCTACAAGGGGCCTTGAGAAGTGAACGGTGTTCTCATTCAGAGCGTCAAACACTGCGTTGGCGGGTCGAATGTGGCACATGTCCATGATGTGGAAAGCTGACTGCACGCTGGAGAGAATAAAGAGTAGTGAGGTGAGGGGGAACAGCATTTTATTTCTTTTGATATACGACTGGAATTCAAACAAGGAGAAGAAACAAAGAGCGTGCACTCCGGCACATTAGTTGTTTTTTCAGCTCCAGTAGTGGCGACCTTACTGGTTACTGTGCGGGTAGTCCAGCAGATGGGTCATGGCGAGGAAGGGGTGACTGAGGACGCTGGCGGGGACGGTCCGGTGCTCGGCGTCGATCAGCAGCATGCTCTTCAGCAGGGACACAAACTCCCTCCGGTCGGCCTTCTCCGCTTGCATGTCGCTGCCGTCGGGGCTCAGCACCACGTTCACCTGGTGGACGGAGGAGGGCGAGGCGCACAGGAGAGATGAGGCTTGGAATTCGCACCAGTTGTCGTAACGCTGTAGCGTGCTTGTTGGTTTAGCTTATTTGTGTCATTTATTTATTATTGCCAATATGCCAGCGTTTGACCAACGTAACTGGGATTCATAATATAAAGTTAGATTCATGGTCAACTTTGGATTGTTATCATTTTCTAAATAAATGTTTGTTTTCCGCATAGTACCGAAACAAGGAACGTACTGCACCGTGAATATTGTGTCACACACACAAACGATTTATTTGGCATGGTTGGAGTTCGCTCCAAGTAATATTGATGTGGTTGGACTCACGTGTGCGATGTCATCCAGACAGGTGAAGACGTACTTTCTGGCCTCTTTGGATTTCAGGCCCGTCTCTTTCTCGTGCTCTTCGGTTGTCTGGGGGAGAACAAACGATACGCAGGGGTTTTATTTAAAAAAAAAGAGTTGTTGTTTGTTTCTGTGTGTCGAAAGCTACCACTGGATTTGACATGTTTACATGACAGGGAATGAAAGGTCAAAGTCCACACACGCGCACATGGTTTGGTGTTTGCTGGGAAGCACACGGGCGGATGAACGTTAGGTTTGCGTTCATTGAAAATGTATTGAGAATGTGCTCAGCAGCTAGTCCAAACAGTTTTTCTTGAGCTTGTTCCTCGAGGCATGCTGGATTTTGATCTCGTTTTGAAAAGCTTATGCATCAGTTTTCCTTTCGCTTGCATTTAAAATCGACGTGCATCAATCCGTTTACCCCATCGCCACCATGGGAATCAGCTGATAATGTGTGCTTATTAACATGCGCATCTCGAGTGTGTGGATTACTTTTAGTCTCCAGCAGGCGTAGGGAGAGTTGGACTCTTTGGAGAAGAAACGAGAGGTCTTGGTCCCCTTGTTGAGCAGCTGCTCGGCCGGCACGCCCTGAGTCTGAGAGATGTACCGGATCTGCGCAAAGAGAGAACAGAAAAAGTCAAAGTGGGAGCGTGGAGAAGACAACATCTCCATAATGCGTACTTCAATACACATATGAGAAATATATTTGCCCAGCTAGGGCAGTTGACCTGCAGAGTGACTGGAGGGTTTCAGACATGGCTCAGATGTTAAACTACATGACCCGTAGTGGTAAATGGACCTGTAGAGCGCTTTTCTAGTCTTCCGACCACTCAAAGCGTTTTCACACTACATGACATCATCCACCCATTCACACACTGATGGGAGGGGCTAAGGTGCCACCTGTCCATCAGGAGTAACCAACATTCACACACACAAAATCACACACACTGTAGGAACAGCAACGGAAACAATTTTGGGGTCAAGTGCCTACATTTTCCTACCGATATGTTTATACGGTTTTGTGTTTCAGTTACAGAAAGATTTACTACTCTTAAAGAAAAAAAGGTGTGGTTTCCAGCAACATTTGGTTTGCAAGTTATAACATTTACATATAGTTAATTTCGCAGAAGTTATGGACAGGAGATATGTGCTGACATTTCCCAAGAATTCACTCTGGCCTGCCCCGTCTTGATTACCCCTCTTGAAATTCAGGCACATGAAAACAAGCCTTTTGGCTAATTCAAATGCATATTTGTTTGACGATTGATCAAAGTAAATTGTCCCTTTTCAACAAAAAAAAAGATACTCCAGAAATTCCATGACCTTTGGAAATCCTCCAGTGGTGCGTTTCACAGGCTGTATGCGCGTGTGCACGTGTCTACAACCCAGAACAAACACACGACTGGCCGGAACCTGCTGATGGTGCACTGAACACTCACCGCAGTGTGCGTGCGTATCGTGCGTGCGTGCACATGTCTACCATCGGGCTTATGCTTATAAATACATTTTGCTGTGTAGAGTGGAACTGCAGTGAGCCTTGGCATAGCACGGCATACTTTTGGGGGGCTCGATATGCACACGCCAGAGAGTGTGTGTGTTCTGGCATGGCCCGGTGGTTCAACAGAGCTGTCGGTGCTCAGCGAAGCTCTGTAAGCCCCTATCTTTGATTGAAGATTGTCCAAACAGCTAGCGGCTGCTGGAGGCACAACACAAACCAAAAGACAACAACTCTGAAAACAGAACAAGCAGTCAGTTTATTCAAAAATGTTAATGACGTTTGGTACTGGCGTGTACTATCGAAATGCAGCCAATTTCAATTTTGTTTGGTTTACACGGGGTAATCCTGTACGGGTCTGTGAATGCGGCGCGGGCCTTTTCCCATGCTCCCTTTGCTTTGCCGTTTTTTTAAAGTCCCAGTTGTGTTGCTCGGACCTCATGACCCTGTGGGAAGATCGCCGCACACTGCCAAGAACAATTTCCTGATTCGCTTGGATCAGATTAGCATTAGGTGGATTTCACGCTGCATATGTTGGACTTCACACGTACAGCGAGATCACGGAGCAACAACAAATACAGGTTTAACTACATAATGAACTCACTGTGGAGTTTTGGATAGTGGCAAAGCGGAGGCCGAAGAATTTGATACGTTAAATATGTATTCTGTAATCTCTGAAAAACAATATTTTGTTCTCTTTACTTGTTCTTGCTTGGCCTTAGGGAGGGGTGATTTTTGATCTCTACTTGGTGTGTGTGTGTGTGTGTTAGTTCTTGAGCGTGAAGAATGTTACCTGGTCGTACTCCAGCGCTCCAGGGTAGAGGGGCCAGCCCAAGAAGAGCTCGGCTATCACACAGCCCAGTGACCACATGTCTATGGCCTCGCAAAATGGCAGGCCCAAAATAATCTCTGGAGCCCTGTAGAGAGGAAAGAGAGGCACAATAGGTTATTTTTGGGAGAGTTGGTCTGGTGTTTGGTACCGTTTATATTTAAAAAGGGGGAAATACATTTGAACTGAAATAAGACTAAAAAAAGATGCGTCAGTTGTGAAAATAAATCCAAACTTTTCAATTTTGTTATTTATTTAGAACCATTTACACCACACACCCAATTGATTTAACGAGAGGCTAAACAGAAAATGCAAGTAGATAGCGTAAACCCTATAAAATCAATGGTCAATGGTGACTCAACAGTAAAAGAGGACATGAAACATGGATGTTTTGGCAGTGGCCATATTGATTAGAAAAACCACCATGCCAGAATGATATGAGGGGAACTTAGTGCTGGCCATGATAAGCAGAGTCAACAAAAACTAAACATGGTTAGGATTTCAGTTTACATGTTAAGCACCATGCTGACAAAAAGGGAGGTTTTATGTGGCATTCATGGAACGGATTAAAAACGTTAACCCCCATCCTTAGAGTTAAAAGAGTGTCTTGGTCTTACAGATGCTGCTTTCTGCGGGTCAAGGTATCACCGTTGCCTCATTTTGAATTTCAAATGTTCACTAATCTCATCTTCCGGTAGGTTTTACATTTTACAAAACCCCATTCCACCTCTTAAATCACATTTAATCTTCAGGAAATAGAGTTCAGTTCATCTTAAAAAAAACAGCACAAAGCAAAGCACACAACAGCCGGTGCTAGAAATTACACTTTCATTAACGGTTTAGTTGGGTGTCACAAATTGACCATTACGCCCGTATGACGAGCTGCAACAAAGCACTAAAACCTTCCACCGAGAGAACTTTGCCACTTGCACAACTCAAATGGGACCGGTAATCTTTGCAGCCGTGGTGTGGGGCGGCAGATGAAAACAATGAGCCATTAGGCCTGAACACAGCCGCCGAGCAACAGTGCTGCAAATAGTAACCACTGCTGTGACGACAGCGGGGACTGTTGCCAAGCAACGGACGCAAGACCATAATGTAACAGTATTACAGAGGGATAAATGGGGCCATTGCTCAATGTTCTATGTGTGTGTGTGTGTGTGTGTGTGTGTGTCTGTGCGTGCGTTTCTGTGTGTGCAAATGCACAATTGTAGATGTCAGGCCCATCATGTTTACCAGCACAGCCCATGCCCTCCTTGGCCTGGGGGAGGAAATTACACTTTGCCATTTTCTATTGCTCCTCAAGAGAAAGAAGCCCAAATCATGAAATTATGTCTCAAACGCTCACAGAAAAACGCCCGCAAAATGGGGCGTAAGAAACGGGTTCTGGTGCTCACATTTTTAAGTAGGTTTTAAGTGCTAGGAGAGATCGAGGCGGCTCTGCCCCAGAGACAATGACCACAATAGAAAACTGTGTTTGGACACAAAGAGGACACTTACGCAAAAAGGACAAAGGGCGGTTCGAATACAATTTAAAAAAAAAACTAAAACACACACGATAAAAGCTACATAATGTAAAAATAAATACATTTAAAGAGCATAGAAGAAAATAGACTAACACTGGACTAACTGGTGTTGCTTAACGTTTGAGATGAAAGCAGAAACAAGATGGGCCGCGACATTGTCGAAAAACCTTTTTGTTCCTTCTTTTTGCAGCCATGAAAAATATTAGTTAACTATATTATGAGTATTTCTTTGCGTATAAACTCAAGGAGGAGCGCAGCAGTTAAGACAAGAACTAACACTGCAGGCTGTATGGCAACACACCCCTGCTGCGTGCAGAGAACCGAGATAACTGACCGTGTGCACCTCGGGCGCGTGTACACATCAGAGTGTGTTTGACGTGGTGAGGGTGGTTGGGTGGGGTGGGGTGGGGGGAGGGGGGCTAGCTACGGGACGTGTGAACACAATGCTTCCGTCGCCTGTGAAAGAAAGTTGGTCACAAGTGTTAAAACGCATCCCTCTGCATTGCCGAGGCGTGGGACGGTGGGTCGAGTTACGCAACGGCAAACGCGCATGTGCCGCACAAACTGAAGCGTAATGATCAGCTGAGAGACTACTACTAGAATATCGTGCACAAGAGGCACGTTTGTACATATGCTGTAATTAAATTGTTGATGAGAAAGGAGAAATTAAAAATAAAAGATCCTTAAAGCACTACATACGAGCAGCAGGTGCGGGGACCTCCGTCATACGTGGCTTCCCTATTGATCATTGGGACAAACAGTGATCCACAAACACAGCTACATGTCTTCTCACTGTTTTACGTCCCAAAACCACAAAAAAATAAAAAATAAGAAAGTCCCCAATTGTGTCAACTGCTCTTTTTCTAGCCTTGTATTGTCATTTAATTTTTTTACTGTTAAGTGAAACTAACATTCAGAATAGCTCCATGCATGTGTGGCGATAAGGCCAGAGGCTACATGTCAAGGCACCTGGATTGAGGCGACCGCCATCATTCCTTCCACCCGATATGCTCAGCTGAATTATTCACGCACCCGGAGCTCCGTTTTCATTGTGGGAGCCTGTTTTTCTTTTTAAATACGTCACCGGCCCCTGCAGGAGAGCACAGTCACCTCACCGGGCCCTGCTGTGTCACGCTGCCATGGCAACGACACATCAGAGCATGACAAGCATCAGAGGCAGCTTCTGCCAGAGACTTCCATCTACAGCGTTGTGCTCTCAAAACAAAATCAAACGCGTATCCATTACAAAGCATTATCCCGATGACTAAGCAAGGTCGCACCGGTTTGCTGTCAGGGGGGAAAAGGCACCAAGGGTCCACTACGGCATAAAGCCTCAATTTCTGTTTGCATTGCTGTGGACTAACAAGGTACATTAGAGAACAATAAAAAAGTAGATAAAGAAAATTAAACACTGGTTCATTAAAAAATGAAAACCATAAGCCATTTTAAATACGCGAGTCCACTACTTGTTAAAAATTCCATTTAACTGACATTATTTATTTATTTGGCAAATTAATTGTTATACCCTAATGATTTGAACACCTTAAATCTGCTCATGTACATGCTGCTCATTCTGGTAAACAAACCTTTACGAGCATCAGAAACAATGTTGTCTGGCGATGATCTGACCATTAGAACAAGTCCAGTAGCAGTTTGTGATGGAGTCATGGATACAAACATGTATTTATTCTGCCCTTAATAAGTGTTAAGATCACCATTGTACGGCCCTGGAGGGGTTGTTGGTTTTTCGCACTTAAAAAAAAAAAGAAAAGAAAAAAGCTGACTCTTTGCATCAAACCCACATTGCTGGCGAATATTACCTATGGCTCTGGAAAATCCAGGGAAAACCCCAGCAAAAAAATAAAAACAACCACACTCCTACCCTCTGCGGTGAGGCCTGCATTTCTTTACAGCTTCACCGTGGTAACAATACAGTAGAGCCATTATGCAACATGAGCGCTGGAGACGGCGAGACACTGTGTCCTGCAAACCACTCTCCTGATAACCCGCTGTACAAACAAAATGACACACTCGGTGCTCTGGGAGTCAAATTACATAATCGTATGGGTATGGGGGGGGCGTGGTGACATCTTCCTGTGAATACAGACGTTTAACGAACCAGGATCGAGCAACGCACGGTGCACAAAGTAAACTACGACTGCGCAGACAGACCGCTATCGTCATGGCGAAACCGACACACACACGCACAAACAAACACGCCTTGGGAAGCAAAAATAGAGGAACGGAAGCGCTCCGTCTCCCATTATAAGCCAAGCGGTTACTGTGTCTGCGCTCTTTGAATAAACTTTAAACCCAACAGCCCTTTATTATAAAATATGGCGCCTTGCAAAGCAAAAAATAGATTGGGACTGTTGGTGGCCACAGAAAAACACAGCCAGCTGTTAAGACCACACAAGCTTTATTGAAGTTAACACCAACTTTCTTTCCTTTTTTAAAGTCCCATCCGAGTTCAGTTATTGTGATGGATGTTAGGGTACATTGTGTAACCTACATGAAGTATCCAGCCCTGGAAGTTGTTGACACTAGCACACATACGAGCACACTCAGACACACACACACACAGGAATGTCTGAATAGTTTTTTTTTTCTCCTTCCCTTGGATCTAAATGTGAGTTTTCACATTCTTCCCAGACCGTGCGTGTCCTGAGCGACCTCCCTATAACACAGTGCCAGCCTATTTTAACTCCACTGTGGGCTCAGCCTTGCCGATGCTGCACAAAGACAAAAGCATGCTCCTACTCGCACTTAACCGGGTCAACTGTGGCGCCTTAATGTTATATAACAACTATAGCCCCACTCTCCTCGTTTCGTCTCATCTCTGTGAGGGGGGCAGAATGTGGCTCTCTTTTAAAGAAAAGAAAAAATGAAAAAGGGATGGCATTTTCGTTTTACAGTTGGTCCAAAATTATTTGCTTTGGGACGGGAAGCCCCCACTCTCGTTGTCCTCTTTACAGGGCATATAAAAAGGGCATTATAAAAGAAGGGCGGGAGGAGTGTAATGATGGGTGTGTGCAGCGCTTCAGCTGCAGAAACACATCTCAGAAATACAAGTATTTGTCATGAATTGCACAACGTCATGCTTGATGGAACTTGCTGATGAGCGGAGGAGTCTCGTCCAGTGGTTGGTAAAATAGGAAGTACTTTGGCTAGGAAACGAGCACAGACGTCATTTAACGTGTCACCTGCCACTAACTTCTACAAGCGGTTGAGTCCACAAGGAGCCAACAATTTAGGCAATTTCAAAACGTGAGGACAGGTTTTTAGACGTTCAACAAATGTTCCAGTTTGTACAATCACTCTTTTTTTAGTTTACAGCTTAGTAACTAAATTAAGTTCTTGCGTGTCTCGAACGTTCACGATCCCGTTGCATTAGCCCGTTCTCCCTCTCAGGCTCTGCCCACCAGACATGCCAACCATTTCATGACGCCACTCCTCGTGTAAACATCTCAGTTCCTCTGCACGTTATGTAAGAGCAGCAGAGTTTGGGGCGTGACGCACTGAGCGCCGATCTGACACACATGCACGCACAGGTCCAAAAGTGAGCATGTGCGGGGAAAGGGCAAACGGAAAGGACAAAAAGTGAGAGGCAGATGCAGAAAGAAGGGTGGGCTTTGCATGTCGTGGAGCTCCCAGTGAGAGTGTGAGGAGCCTCAACACATAAAGCCGGGGCAAGACTTTACTAAGCCATGTGGGAAACACACAGAGACACGCACACATAAACAACCATTACTTTGGAACTACGTCAGCTAACGGTGTCTGGATCGCACTATGATAAATGGCATGACATATCTAATCCTCCTAAAAATATTCCAGCCTGCATGTTTCAAATAAATAAATAAAATGTTGTTCCATTTCAAACTTACTCAGTTCCTTTTGAGGTGTGCAACTTTGTCTTTCTTGTGCCATTTTTTGGTTTCTCTCACACCAAAATGGGATAGATAACTCAACTACGCTATTCCTCATAAATACCGCATCCGTGTTGTGAAAATATCACCATCTGTAGTACTTTCTATTCTGTAAAAAAGGGAGTCCAATGAATTCACTCAATCACAAATTAGTGGGTTTTAAAAATGGCTTTGATTAGTACCAAGAAAAGCACCCTTCCTGGGCTTTCAAGGTTTGTGAGAATGGAGAATAACCCAAAACAAAGTCTGTTCAATGAATTCTTGAAGTGAATGTGGAAGTTCTCACCTGTAGTATCTGGACTGCAGGTAAGTGGAGCACACGGCCTTGGAGACGTGGCTGGCTGAGCCAAAGTCGATGACCTTGACTCTGTACGGCTGCCTGGAGGGGTCCACCAGCATAATGTTCTCCGGCTTCAGGTCAGCGTGGATCAAACCCATACACTTGAGCTTCTTTAAGGCTGTCGCCACCTGCAAAGAGTTAATGAATAAAAGATGTTGTTATGAGTGAGTTTGGCACTCTCTAACTCAAGAAAACAGTCTTCCATGAGCTAATTTACATGTGTGGGTGAAAGGCACTCTTTACTGCGCATGTCCTGGGACACACTTTGACTTTACCTGCTGCAGAACGGGCCTGATGATTTTGAGCGGCAGCGGACTGAACTTGTTCTGCTTCAGAAAGTCGTAGAGATTTTGCTCCAGCATCTCAAACACCAAGCAGGTGTGGCTGCGGTGCTGAAAGCACTCCAGGGCGCGCACCACATTGTGCTCGTCAGCATTTTCGCTGCTCAAGCGGGCCAGGATCTCCACCTGGGCGGGTTCAAAAAGAAGAGCAGAAATAGTACAGGTTCAGTTCAGCCCATCACAGCCAAAATGCTAATCAAAAAGGAAAAACAGTTCATTGCCATCTTGACAGCTCAAAAGCAGTCTCTGTTGTGATCAAAAATGGCATGAGAAGCAGCGCTTCTCAAACAATGAGAAGGACACATTTGCCGCCACAACAAAAACACACATTCTCACCTCAATCTGTCCCTGACGTGCATAGGATGGGTGGTTCTTCAGTATCTTGACAGCCACCACCTCACTGGTTCCCCTCTTCCAGCACTTCACCACCTGACCAAAGGTGCCACGGCCCAGGAACTCCAAGACCTCATAGCTGTTCTTCAGGGAGCACAAGACCTCATGCTGAACTAACTGATAGTCGCCGTCCCCTGAGCCGGTTCTGGTCACCGTGGCTCCCGCCACAGCCTCGGTGCTGCCGTTAGACCTGGTCTTGGTCCCTTCTGCACCGATTCCCATGCCGGTCACTGCCTCAACTCTGCCGTGTTGAGTAGACAGTGTCCCTACACCCCCTACTCTGACACTGTCTGCATTGTTCCCGGTGCTCGTTTGCAACATGGCCACAGGGGGAGGAAGTGACGGTAGAGCAGATACCTCCTCCACTATCTGCATGGTTCCTGCGCAGCTGTTGTCCCGGGGATGCTCTCCACCTTCGCCTGCCTTCTGTTCACATCTCTGGGGGGCACCTGTGTCTAGAAGACTGACGTATCCCCTTCTCACTTGCGCTCCTCTGTTTCTGCCCTCCTCCTCTGCTCTAATGCAGGGCCTCCTCAGTAGCCCGCAGTCCAAACCTCCTCCTGGCGGAGTTCTGCCGCTGTCTCTACGAAGCCTCACTTCCTGTGGGCCTCCGCACTGGATCCCAGAGGGACCGTCTCCTCGTATCTCCCAGCTCTCCTCTCTCTGTAATCCCGCGGCCTGCGGTGTACACTCCTGTAGTCCCCCGGGCAGACTTCCTGGATCACCACAGCCTGAGGATAAGATCACGTTGTTCGGGTAGGCGATACCGTAGTTGACGCCGATCACATAAGTCTTGGGCGTGGGTCGGTGGTGAAAGGCTCTGCTGGTGTTGTGACCGCGGCAAGCGTAGTCTTTGTTTCTGCTGGTACTACTGCTGCTGGTTCCTAAGGCACTTGTTTGAGCTGAGTGCAGGTGTGATGGGTAGACCAAGACTTGTGAGGCCATACCTAAATAACGGGGAGAAATAAAGCACAGGCCACATGTATCTTTTAGTCAAGAGTGAAGCAGAGTTGAAACAAGTAGGTTTAATGCTGTGCTCACACCAAACATGAAGCGAATTTTTACGTTTCATTACTCGCAGAAGTTTGACCGCGGAATCACGTGCCAGAGAGGAGCGGGGGCTCCCTCCGTGTAGACACCGTTTCATCAATCATGGCAGACATAACTACCAGTGCTGCTTTGTAAAATGTAGTACTAGATATCCAGGGAAACGAATGCTTTCACCAGTAGTATTCATTGTATCTAGCAAGCCACATGTCCACATGGTTTACTACAGCTGTATGAACCCAAAACAATCGAATTCACTATGATTAAATTACAATAAACTGATTTTTTGTTAAAGTATACTTTATACGGTCCATCCATAAGACGACAAGCAAACAACGTTTAACATGCATGTTTTCTTGGTGCTTGGATTGATCGGTGCTATGCTTTGCTAACATTGTAGCTGATATAACACTCAAGGTAACATCATACAGGCGTAAATACGGCAGCGTTATCGTTTGTACCATAGACTGTCTGTGGTTTATACACATACATTTGGGCATAGTTTCGTCTGGTCTCTGGGTGCCCACCTATGGCGAAAATATATTTTCCCTCCATATCTGATTCAACAACGACACAACGTCAGTGATGACGGGAGGAGAATCTCAACACAGCTGGGCTTTCTCAACACAAAATCACCCCGATTTCTCGCTCAAGTTAAAATATTTAAACTACACTTTGTGTTTGGTGTGAACCCAGCATAATACCTTTATTAGGATTCATTTACACGATTAATTAACATGTCGACTTGAAAAATGACTCGCTGGACAAAGATTTCGTGGACAAAGAAGTGAACAGCTTCCTTATCACCATACTTCTGAGTAAAATTGCGGTCTATATAAATGGTATTAAAAAAGTTGCCAAAGCGAATACACATCGAAGCCATCCGTGTCCTCCGTACTTAAAAGAGGAACTGTAATAGGAGATGGGGGAAGCCTGTTGCATCTCTGGCCTGTCCCCGCACGCCACACTGGAGGGTCAGTTTCACACAAAGTAGACCTGCAAAGAAAGCAGTGACCCCAGGGGGAGGGAGTGAGAGGCACAACATAGCCTGGCGGGTTTTAACTGAGTGACATTTTACACCTATGAACTCAAATGACTGATTCCACTGATTGGTATCCAACTGGGTTGCTACTGAAATATAACTTAAAGCACATCAAGCAACATTTCTGATCTGATTCGAAGGCCCTAAATCTGAGTAAATCAAATGATGGAGTAAATTAAAACTGTGTGAGATCTCGAAGATCAGTGACGATGTTATTTATATATGGTGTATAAAGCAAAGCGGAGTTTTATCCATAATAAATTTCAACCATATCTTGACATCTACTTTTGAAAGGGACCCACATCCCGATCTCGAAACAACCCGCATGAATACGATAATACAGTCTAATAGTTTTCTGCAATCAACAAATGAGAGAAAAAGATGCATCCTTTCTTTAGCCCTCAGTGAGGAACTAGTAGCGTTTCTCACCCTCTCTGGTAGAGAGACAAAAACAGGCACTGCGACCAAATTGTAGCGACCAGACAACTCTGATCTCAACCACGTGCATTTTCTTTCAATAGCCAACATACTGACACACACGTTACTTTCATTTAGCCAATTAAACCAAATAGAGTATGTCATCTACATGGTGTCTCACATGTCAGAGTATTTCAAACTTTTGTGAACGCAAACACTACTTTCAAACAATGTCAAATTTAAAATCCCCCTTCAAATTTCTTCATGGGAACACTCTTCTAGTTGCAGCAAGTCATGACACCATGATAAAAGGCAGAAACAGGCAGAGGCCAAGCCTGTCAGCCACACTTCCTGATTATTTCCAAACAGAGACGGCTTGTTCCCGACTGGGCTCGTGCGCATACTCTGGTGATTCCAGTTTTTACGGCTATGCGCACGTGTTGCACAAACGCACTTATGAAGCTGGTTCTCTTAAGCACAGCATCTTGTCCTACAAAATAAAAAAGGCCTGCTGGGAGACATGGGCCCTCCTAACTAACGAGGCCGTCAAACACAGGCTCAGACAGGCTGCGGGGTGTGCCTCGACGTCAACATGACAATGCAGCACACTAGGTTACTCATGACTTCAAAGGGCTGGTGAGTTCTACCAGATATGCTGGAAGTATATTAGAAAGTACTCTCAATGAAACACACCGACTTCACCATAGTTAGAACGATATCACCAGTAGCCTTCTCAAAAGTGCCAAACTGAACTACTATTACACTAACTGGTTACCATATATGCGAGTTTACCTGTAACTTGGAGGTTGTAATCAAAATTCCTGCAAACAACAAAACTGCCCAGAGACACGGCAATGACGTTGCCATTGGAGATCACTGTACGCGTGGTAGAAAACCCCTTTCTTCGCTCACCGACCGATCAAAAGCTTGCCGATGCAACTGACCATTTCACAAGCAATAAAGCAGCAGAACCACCACAATCCGACTCGCTCAGCGTAAACACTTCACCCCTGTGTAGTGTATGCTTGACAAGGTGCCGTGCCCATCAGTCATTGAGGGATAGGCTGCTGGCATGGACACAGCTGCCCTCTCAACGCCAACCTCGGTAGCCCGATATCCCAGTGCAACGAGATCCAAGCCTGAAATGGAGAGCCATGACAGAAGCCTACGTGCTATATATATATATATATATATATATATATATATATATATATATATATATATATATATATATATATATATATATGCGCGTGTGTGTTGGTGGTATGTTTCAGTTGTAAAAGAGGGCCAGCTGTAAACGCAATTTGTTACTTATCAATCTCAAGGAGACAGTTGACATATGGGAAGGGGCGGTGTGCGCATGTGTGTGTTTGGGGGAAGGGCAACACTAGCCTAGACACCTGTTGAAACTTATGTTGTTAGTGACAGGCACCTCAATAATGGTATTAACGAACTCAAATATAGATTTAATAAGCAAACTAGCCAATGTATACTTTCTGTAAGGCCAGTATTGTAGTATTTGTTGGAGAAAAATTATTTGCGTCACTTTAAAACATTGTAATGTCCGTATTCTTTCACACAATACGTAGCTTAAGTTATTCAATGTCAAAACGCAAACAAGTGCATGCTCTTTGAAACGACTACCCGTCGTCAGAGCAAACTAATTAACTTTCCCTGCTAACACTTGAACTGAAGTTGGCTAGCTCGCCAGTTAGCAAACCCGCTAGCGACGGGCGAAGTAGTTCCGACGTCAAAACGACGAACCAACTTCACCGCGACACCGAACACGTATGTGACCACCGGTCCTGGTCGGATAAGGCAACGTACCTTCAGTAAGACCTGTAAATTGCATCACCCACAGCGTAGAGGAACAGGCTAAAGACGAGGACCCGCACCACAGTCAAAACCTGCGACGACGCTGCTGCTGCCGCCGCCGCCGCTGCTGCCATCTTGTTGTAACGACGAGGTGAGAGCGAGCGACTTTACGCACATTTGAAGCTTCAAAATAACGCAAATAACGAGCCGTTACGAACGCCCGCCGTTGCCCATGGTGTCGACAGCCGTCTCGGGATTCGCCCTGCGTCGCTCTCGTCTCGGTTCAGCACCGGGAATCCGTGTTTCCAAACTTTTGCATGTTAATGCGCCCCGTCTGCCCCCCTCCGACGGAAGTAGCCGCTAGCTGTTGCAGAGAGAGAGAGAGAGAGAGAGAGAGAGAGAGAGAGAGAAATCCTGAGAAAAGATAATATAAGACAGAACTTTAATTTTTCCCGAAGGAAAAAACAGAAGAAGGAAAAAAAACAATAAATATATAGATATAGAAACAATAGAGTAATAAATAAGTGATTACAAAGTAATACTGACACCAATGCAAAATAGCATAGCAACGATATGTATGACTATCCCTATATGTATCACAGCAACATAATCCAAAATCAGCTTTATTGTCAATTTCTCGACATGTACCAAACAGAGTTCAGAAAACGTTTCTCTCTAGTCCAACATATAAAGTGAATACCAAATAATAAAGTGCAGGTAAATAAATATAAACATATATTAGGAAAAACTATCATTCCGTATTTAGCAGCACTCGGACATCGGGAGTCTTAAAGGAGAGGATGGAGAGAGTTCAGCTTCGTAACAGCCTGCTGGACGAAGCTGTTTGAGAGTCTGGTGGTGCGAGGAGGCTCCGGTATCTTCTCCCAGACAGCAGGAGGCTGAAGAGACTGTTGAAAACATTGTGCATATTGAAAGTAATAAAAAGTTATATTGCACATATTGAAATGCAATAGTGCACTGTGAATATCATATTTCACATTATATGTAGAGGATTCTTTTTGTTGGATGTTTCAGCTGTCCTTCCTGCAGAAGTGGGAGGAGTTATACAGTTGGATGGCCTGCTCCGTGGTGGCCCTTGGTGGTCTCCTTCTACGTCCAAAGGTGCTCTGGAGGGACTCCAGTGTGGTGTGCAGAGAATGAGAAGCACTGTCCACAATACAGAGTAGTTCCATTGAGCATCCTCCTCTCTGACACCTCCACCACGGAGCCCAGTTCCACTCCCACCGGGTGCGACGACGGGTCCTTTGCCCCCTAAAATCCACAACCGGACCCTCAGTCCGTGGGACGTTGGGATTCAGTTCACACGTCCTGTACTTTGTAATTCAGGACTATACATCTCCGGAGTACAACAAACCACATGTTAATAACATTCTCGACCTCTTTCCAAATAAAAGGTCTAGCACCCAGGAGACGGCTGTTTCAAAAAGGGCCACTGTTTTATTCATCCCGTCTCCTCATGTTGCTGCACTTGTATTGTTCACATTGTAATATGCTCCTTGTGGCACACATGTTCAAACGCTCCACAATCAATGGTCCGTCATCTAGAGAGTGGAAGTAAGTCTTGTTAAAGGACTATGGTTTATGCAAGTATTGTATATTCTTCTTGACAAACACTGGAATGTACTGGACTCAAGTAATTATTGATACGACCGTTACATCAGATGAAGTTCTGGCTCCACCTAGGTCTCACATGTAAACTGCACGCATGCGGTTTGGTGAAGATGATTGGGCCTCACTCAAAACTCCAAAGTTGTATTGAACCCGAAAAACGTCACGTAAAAACCAACAGCACGTAGAGGGATAGAATAAATGACTCAGCCATGTGGGGCAAACAATGCTTTATTGGCATGTTGGATTGACATTAAAAGACAAATATCAGTGTGATTGGTGTGGCAAGGCGTTATTATTTAATTGGGGAATATGGGCAACGGCATTCTGCCTTGAAGGGCGACGACGCGGTACCACAAGTGTATCGTGTGTGTACAATATTATGGAAAAGCAACAGGCCTCATAAAAAACAAAACAATAGAGAAGCACAATTCTGGGCTTGAACCATGCGTACGAACGACTGTCACGCAAATTTCCGTGATTCATCGTTATTGCCTCGCCTTTGTTCTCACTCTGCGAACAAATTTATAACGACCTTCGATTAAAAAAAAAATAAATTCATTCAAACGGGCGTTAATAGACAAGAATATTTAAAACTGCAAGTATGAAATAACTTAATCTATTAATGTCCTAATCAAAAGTCGGTCGTCCTACTTTATGAAAACCACCACTCAAAAAAAAGAGGCTACGTCATATATATAGTGGTCTTTTCTGACGTCTCATTATTTTGTGTTCTACACGCACATTAGTGAATGAGGCCCAACGTGTTTGCCATAAGTAAGGATTCTTAACATCTTATTAACCATCAGAAATAGTAAGAACGAGATAATTAAAGAGAGCAACAGTTCAAATTGGTCGAAGACAGCAGTCTGGTTCCCCTCCAAGACTCGTCAGTTCTTTCTGATCACTTTCTTTTTTTTTTCCTAATATACTGTGAAATGTGAATACAGTGAATACAAAAAGTCTAAAAAGTAAAAAAAAAACGAAGCTATTCACAGATTCTTGTTACACAACGAATCTGTTCCATCCCAGGTGGATTTATTCAGTGTGGTAATTTAAATACTTCATGGTCTCGGCCCTTTGCTGCATTTCGGACCCTCAAGCAGGCCTTTACATTTTGACATAAATTGAGTGTTCAAAAAAGGTATGTTTTCTTTCTTTTCTTATACACCGCAAGAAATGCGTACCCAAACATGTGTACCGTTACTTTCACCAAGTCGATCTGAAGTGGCATCGGAGTTCCTTCTAACAGCAGAGGAGAAGGCAGCATGCTGCCGTCTGCTGTCCTGATCGTTCAAAAGCCGGTACTGAATACTAAGCCGGGGTTTGTTTGCATTTCTCAAATTGTCGTGAGTCCGTCCCAGCCAAACATTCTATGAGTGATGCATGTTTGGCGCGACTGTGTTCCAGAGTACGAGCACTTTATGAGTGCTCTTGGACCAGGAAATGACTCATCTCCTGCTTACTGAAGGAGAGCTCCAGGACGTACTTGTCGGGCATAGTCTCAAGCTTGTTCTTATTTCTTAAAGATATTTCGTGCCTTTATTCGGTGGTTCAGTCGAGGGAAAACAGGGGACGACAAAATGCAAAAGGCCACATGAACCCAGGCCGCTGCGGTCACCATGGTAACTTGGTTACCTGGGTCGGAGGTTACCAATTCATTTTTTAGGCTGGGGGCCTCTTACAAGATAGAGAATAGTTTTTATTAAGCCTGTAAAAAAGTGTCATTTCTGCACTTCAGTGGACTTTGGACTGAGGGAGACTTCCTGTCTTCCCGCTCCCAGTCGTTGTGCGAAGCTAAATCAGCTGGCCGATCTTCTCGCTGAGAAAAGCCAGCGCATTTCCCCAAATATGGAGCTATCCCCTAAATTGTCAGCAAGCGTTCCAGAGGCTGCGCCCCTCTCATGGAACGTGTCCCTGCATGTCTCTTGTGTAACTCCCGACAGGTTGAGACACCTCAAGAGCACCTTTTTAAAAGAGGAAACGGATGACATTCAGAGTATTGATGTAGCATCAAACAGCTATTTGCTATGTAAAGATACAGTGGAGTGAAGCCCACCTGAGCTGTCAGCACTGTTAGCACACATAGCAGTGCTAACAGTGCATAGCAGTTAAATGCCTCCAGCGATAAAAGACGATAAAGAAATTCACCGAATCTCGTATGATGCCTCTTTGAAATAGATGGGGTCTAGGTAAAAGAAATTAAATTAAATAAAAGATTGACAAAATACTTCTGGGCCTAAACGCAGCAGGACTAAACATGCGTCACTCTGAGAACAGTTGGCTAGTGAGGACTGAGACACTCGATGAATAAAGGCCCTGATTACATCTTTAACTTAGATCTTTAAAATCGTAGTTTTGTTAATTCTATATATTTTTTTGTTGTATAGAAAGAAACGTGTTAATATGCGCTGCAAAGTAAGGTGACAATAACACTTGGTCCTGTTTTAGTATTGGTTCTAAAATACACGGGTATTGTATTGGCTCGGATATCAAGCAGATATGATAGTAATACTGAACACGTCATGGCCAGATGAGCTTATGAGGCCTGAGATATAAGCAAGGCTGTGAGTTAATGCAACCGATGGTTGCAGCAGTTTTTTATTATTATCCTGGTTGAAGGTGAACAGGTCCGTGTACTCAACCCGTTTCTCTAAAACTAAACTCTTACTAGTGTTAGGGGGGGGTTCACGTCCCTGCGCTGGGACTCTCCTCGGCTGTTAGTAGTTTCTGGAGAATCTTTTGGTAGAACGGGGAGAAGACCAGCTTGTTAAAGTTGATGAGGCGACTGAAGCGAACGGCGAGCTCCTTCACCTCCCTGGCGACCGGGGCCAGGCCTCCTGGGAGAGGGGGAGGGGTCTTGTGCTGACTGGACATCAGGGAGGCCAGCAGGTAGTTCTGAACCCGGGACTCTGCGAGGAGAGGAAATGCGTTGATTAAAAAACACACACTCGACCACAGGAAGCCCTCCCGAGCCCCAGGAGGGTCGTCACCCCCCCCGCTTTTCTTACCCATCAGCTTGCGGACGGTGTTGTCCGGCTGCACGATGGCTGATATTTGTCCCCTCAGAGTGCCCTTTCGGTCGGCCGCGAATGGAGAATAGCCATGCTGGCTCAGACACTGACTCAGCTCAACACACAGTTTCTCCCCGATGGTCGCTAAGGCCTCCTGGAGACTGAAAGACCTGGCGACGGGCAACAAGGAAGCATGAAAGAATTAAAATGATCAGACGGAGGGTGTGATATGTGTACATAATATAATTACTATAAAAACATAGTCTTGAAACTTAGCGTTATTTGGACCATTGATAACAATGGTCCAAAATGATGTCAAATTACATAGCTCAAAAACTTTCAAATATTCCTATAGAAAACCTGGATATAGACTCAAACTGCCCCCCCCCCCCCCCCCCCCCCCCCCCCCCTCTCCCCCCCTCTCCGTGATCATTACTCACGGTGCGTGCATGTCCGCGAGCATGGCGTTGACGACGCCCTTGAGCTTCTCAATCAGCCCCGGGAGGCCCGAGATCGCCTCCCCCGTGGTGGTGTAGACGATGAGCAGCACAGAGGAGAGCACAACCAGCTGTTCCTCCTCCCGGTGCATCTCCTGGAACCGGGCCTGATCCATCAACACCGTCTACGGAGAGCAATGGGAAGAAGCATTTTTTTAAAGACATACAACTGACGGCTAGAACGTGGTGACCGGCTTCGTGTTTACCTCAGGGAAGGGGTCGGAGGCGTGGTCCCAGCTCAGCAGGCGGAGATAGGCGCAATTGTGGACGTTGGCGGCGAGGAGGGAGGGTGGGTCGGACGACGCGGCGCCACAGGAACCGTCCTCCCTCAGGCACCTCACCGTGTCCTCGAGCCACTTCTCAGTGTAGTCTAAGGCATCTAAAGAACGGATCATTCTGTCGTTAGATCCTGGGTGTTTTTTTACCCCCCCCCCCCAAAAAAAACACTCTGGATGCCAAAACAAGGAGGTGCCACATCCATCCATTGGCTAATAGCAACGTCTTCCATCATTCATTACGTCGGCAGTCAATTACTTTAATATTTACGCTGATTTCTCTGACGAATAACAAATAAAGATAAAAATAAGAAAAATGTTTGACGTTTGGCGACAAATAGGTTTCAGAATGTAGGTTTGGATCTACCTTTCAGTGCCGGTTCATTATGTGAACCGGATTTTTTTTGCATGGATAAATCATATCCATGATCATATAAAACTGTCACTGTTTTATGTTGTATGTCTGAAACTTTGTTAAATGTGCTTTTGCTGTCTTGGCCAGGACACTCTTGTAAAGGAGATTTTTAATCTCAATGAGGCTTTTCCTGGTTAAATAAATTTAAATAAAAAATAACATGAAAAGGTTTAATGAATAAAGATTCCTTACTGGGGTGTTTCTCCAGAAACCCCTGAAACTTGCTCCTCTCGTACTCAACCGACTGCTGCATCAAGTGAGGCCTGATGCTGGTCAGGGCAAAGTTAGCCATGTCCACCTTCATCAGATCCAGCACGGAGAATATAGCCCTAGGAAGGGGAGGGGGTGGGGGGGGGGAGACAGAAACGGGGAATCAAATGTCGTGAGATTATATCCTCTAAAAAAACGCACCGTGGAGGTGTGAAATTCCAGGTCCGACTTGGCTTCAGGGCAAACTTGTCATTCGCTCTCATTGGGTCTGCGTTCGCTCATCCGCCACGCTTGCGTCGCACCAGAACACGCTGACCTCTGCTCCGCAATGGGCTGGAATTAAATTACACAATCTAAAAATAGGCCGAGCCCCCCCCACCCCCCACGAACATGCCGGGCTCATAATAGTGGCCTGGCTTACTTGAGCAGGGGCACCATGTCGGGGACCTCCTTTAGCTTGCTGATGTCCCCGTCTCTGCAGGGGGCGCACAGCGAGCCCATCATCCCGACGATGAACTGCGACAGCTTGCCGATGTCGAGCGCGCCATTCTCAGCTTGCTGCTGGATCAGGGGCAGATCCAGGACCTCCTCGATGCGGGAGCGCAGGCGGCCGTGGCCCGGCAGCAGGAAGGAGAGCAGGGTCTGGAGGAAGGGCAGGGAGACAGACGATAGGCGGCGGGATAGGGGAAGTAAAACGGATGGCTGTAGCGTGGTACTGCGCAGCCGTGACCTTTCTCAAAACACACAATATGGGGGGTTGGAGAGAGAGATGAGGCGACAGCTAAGAATAAAACCTTGCATCTGAACCTCACCTCTCGGATCTCCGCCAGCAGTTTGATGGCGTGTCCGTACGTCTGCGGCTCCTCCATCAACTGGGCTTCCAAGCAATCCCAGAATGCTTTGTGCATTATCTCCTTCACTTGGCGCTCCAAGCTGTACACAGGGGGAGGGGGGCACGGTTAATTCTACGGCGGGAAAGAACTCCGTCAAAGACGAGGACTCAAGCTGTGAGTTGAACTCTCACCTCCCCTCAGGAAGCACCGCAGGTTTGACTTGAAAATCCTGGTTGACCATTATTTCATGGGCCAAAGCCATGTTGGTGACTCCTTTAGCCGTCTCCATCAGCTCCTCCACGGAGACGAACCTGGGGGGGCTGGCTGTGAGGGAAATCCTTCTTTGTGATTTATTCCGACAAAATGACACATCAAAGTGTACTTTATTCCCACCTTTGTGGTGAAAAACAACAAACAGTTCCACTGCAGTTGAATATACTGTGTGTGTGTGTGTGTGTGTGTGTGTATGTGTGTATATATATATATATATATATATATATATATATATATATATATATATACATACATTGAGATTTTAGGCTATTTTGCTTCAATAACGTGTCTTCTTTCAGACAGATGTGTAGATGTTTATTTTACCACTTTGCCCGTGTGCGTCTGTGGTTTTCTCATAAATTCGGCAAAGGTTAGTATCATATAATGCCTAATTTTCATAATCAAACCCAGCATTTCAGAAAAACTACCATCACAAAACATGCTTGTTCTACATAACCTATGGAAATGAAATAAACTATAAAAACTATTCAATCAAATTAACTTCTTATTTTCTTATATGATTCTTATAGATATGTGCAACAATGAATGCTGGGTAACAGGTATGTCGATGTCGTCCAATGTCGAGCCTCTACTCTACGACACGATACACAGCGGCTAGTTTGCAACAAAGCTGAGCACGTCTGCAGCCCGTGGGAGCCTTTGAAAGCGGCAGCGTGTGCCTCGGGGCCCCGTCTTACCCATTCTACGCCACTGCTTCTGAGTCCACGTGTTCTGTGCTAGTAAAGAACTGGGGAGAGACCGAGCTGGGCGGCTACAGTATGCGATGGGGAGCTGATTGGAAAAGGAAAGCGTGGGTGCTCTGGACCTCAGCTGTCTCCTCTTTGTGTACCTCTTTTTGTTTAGGGACTGCAGGATTAAGTTATATTTGTTACGACTGGAGTGAAATCAATCGGTTCCTCACCTTGAGGAGTGTCCCCCCTTCGGGGGCTCGGAGTAGTGGCCCGGCCCCTCTTGCTCACTGTCGCCTCGGGAGCATCCGGCCTCCTCTCCTCCTCCTTCGACTCCTCGTCTTCTGCACCCTCAAGGCGGTCCGCCTCCTTTGACATTCTCCGGGTCTGCACGGTAACAGATTTATGTGGAAAGTTGCAATCAGCAAAAATGCAGCGAATGGACTGCAGTGCATGTGGAATGTCACATGTAAGTTATAACAAGTTGTTTTTTGTGATTTTATTTTTTCTTCATGCATGCCGTTTTGCTACCATCAATTAACTATAATGTAATGGGATGTTGTTGTTGTTGTTGTTGTTGTCACAGTCTAAACAGGAGATCTGGAGGATATGCAAGTTTGTTGTTGCGGTCTGTTAGGTGATGACGTCACCTAGACTGGTAGGGGGAGGAGGGAAGGGAGGGGATGGGGGAGAGGAGCCGGTGTGCAAGTGCGATGCTAACTGGCGGACGGAGAGGTGGTGAACGCGACAGACGGTAAACGGACCACACGGCCTCGTGCTGCCGTGGCTCACACAAGACCCGTCACTAACCTGAAAGCGGTCGGAAGCCACCGAGGAAAGAGACGGCCGAGCGGCGACGCTCAGCTTGTCGACCGTTAGCTTTCGGTCTCTCTCTCTCTCTTGTCAACAAACAGAGCCTCAGTGACAGCCGCCGCTCCCTTCACAGCGACAACTCTCGCAGTCACAGGTTGATTCGCAGCTCCGCCACCGCCAGGTCCTCAGCGGGAGGGAGGGGTTCGTTTCAGCAGCCTTTCTCGGGTGGATCGCCGCTCACGGAGCGAATCTTCTTTCCTGTATTGGGTGGGGCTAAACGTGACGTGACGGTCGAGCCCCACTCTCTGGCGCATGCGCACACGCACCACGCACCACGCACACGCCCGGAAGGAATGAATCATGATTTCGACTGGCAAGGAAATTCATCAAATTAAATGGTGGTTGTGTTTGAAGTGAGCTAGGTTTATTCAAAGCTTTATTTATTTTTTCTAGTGAAGTCCATCAAGTCATGTTTTTTTCAAAATTTGCCTAACAAAATTAATTAAATTATACACAAATACGGGGTCGACTACCTCAGGACATGCAATATACTACTACATCCATACTTTAATACCTTTTTGTTGTGAAACATAAATTTGCTTTCTTCTTCTCCAAATCACAGGCTCTTCTATTCCATTTAAATGTGTTTCACATGAATCCTCGCATCGGTACAAAAGTGAAGGTGGCCAAAAAGTATATCAACAGTTTATTTATTTCTATCAATAATGAAGCGAATACACATACAGGGGTGCAATCACATGCTGGCGGTATTGTTACAGTCACAAATATGTAAACACTAGCTACTTGTGAATCCTACAGTGGAAGACAGAGAGAGTCCATGTGCCTGTACTACAGCACACTAAGGGCAGATTCACCAAAGTACTGGTTAAATATCTCCGGGTGGGCTTGATTAAACATTCGGAAGAGGCGCTTTCTCTCCTTGGCAGAGATCTCGGTGTCGTGGTGGATGCTGCCCAGCAGCGCACACAGCTCCTGGTTGGTGGTCTTCTTTGTAGACTCAGCAGAAGTCCCGCAGGAGACCGGCTGACAGAATCTAAAGTCTGAAGAAAAACAACAAACAAAAAAAACAGTGTATTGTTTTTTTAATCAGTGTTTTGTGTTGGAGCAACATTTGTTTACCTGTCACATCGGGCTGCTTCCCCTGCGCAAGGCTGGCCAGCTTGTCGCTCACTCCTTTGTGCAGGGTCCCCGGTATCTGGAGCAAAGAGAAGAAAGTCTAAATGATTCCATGGCATAGCCCATGGCTCAATTGGGCGAGTCGAGGTAAAAGCCAGAGGAGCGGACACACAATGTAATGGAACATTGTCTTACCATAAAGATGTCCTTAACGTTGCTAAGCATGAAGACCACCATAAGGTCGGCCTTCTCCTTTGAAAGAACCCTGCTGTGGAGGACTGCCCGAGAGAAAGACCTCTTCACCGCCTGCCTGTTCTCCATCTGTGTGCGGCACATCGTTAATGTCAAATTACAGGGAAAAAACACGGGGTACAACTTTGGAAACAAACCCTTCTTCCTTTTATTCCAAAAGGACAAGTTTAAAAAAAAGTTTGAGTCACCTCCTTGTCCAGTTTCATCCCTTGAGGCTCGGCCGCCAGGCCCATGAAGGTGAGCAGCGTGCGCAGCTCATCTCTGCGGCCAGGGGGCAGCAGCTTCAGGCACAACTGCAGCGCTTCCAGAGCCGTGGCCAGTTTGGCGTTCACTGGGGGAGGCGGGCAAACGGGAGGGGTTTAGGGATTATTGACAAAGCAGGTTTCCCACTCTTTTCCAAAATATTGTTTTTGCGTGGATATTTTCAGTGACGATCTTGGTCGTATGACTGGCGCTAATAACTTCCTCTTTGTGGAAGTCCGATAAAGAAAATATATCCACAACATAACCAAAGCAACCCATTAAAAACACTTAACTTGCACATCTTTCACAACCTTCTCCAGGAAATTACCCCCCCTTAATTGCCACAATACTTTTTCAATGATTGGAAAATTGTTTTTCCAGGACGTGTGGGGAACGCCAAACAGGCTTGGTTACGACCCCCGGTCTGTTTTTTAATCCGACAGCGTGAATCTAAATACGTGAGAAAAATGTACTTTGCGTGTGAGGAACTCCGATGTCCTTAGCGGCATTGCAAGTGGCATACTTTTTACTTTCGTGAATACTGCAACGCTTTACACAAGTACCCACTGTTGCATGCAGCATGTATTCAATTGGCATGTGCTACTTTGAACCCAAATTGGCACCTTGAACTTTGACCTTTTTGCTCATATATCTGTTGCGCAAAGGATTGTGGGTCAGAATTCGTAGTAGAACATCATGGTATTTGTAGCGTGCTGCATTTTACTTTTTTTTTTGCCGTCATGAAGTTGTATGTACCCATTGATTTGTATGTAGACTGCCGTTTTGACGCTTTCAGTTCGTCATTTTGGCCATCGCCATCTTGTTTTGTTTTTTACTAGTGAACGGAAGTGACTATAGCATGACTGTGGTCTTAGTAGTAAGCAGGGTCATTCTTCAAATCAGAGGATGGGTGGTTCGATCCCCAGGTCCGCTAGCCCATGTCAATATGTCCTTGGGCAAGACACTTAACCCCAAATTGCTCCCTTGGCTGTGTCTACGGTGTGTGAATGTGTGTGAATGTTAGTTAGGTGGGCAGGTGGCACCTTGCATGGTAGCTCCTCATATCAGTGTGTGAATGATGTCATGGTGTGTTAAAGTGCTTTGAGTGGACTAGAAGCGCTATACAAATACAGACCATTTACTATTTTTGGAATGTGGAGGAGTGATGCAAAGATGCCGTGTACGGCTCTGGTAGCGGTAGCGACATGTCAATTACAAGGTAACCCCGCCCTAAAGTATACCATGCTTTATGGTCCGTTTAACTCTAAATGGACCATCATTTACTAAATAAACATCATAGAGTATTAAAGAAGACTGAAAACTAGAGATTGAGACTGAGGGAATAAATCAAGAGAGAAGTAGGGTCATTTTCTATAGACCTATAGACAACCAGACTTATTTTTGCACCCAGTGGAGTCGCCCTCCCCCCTGGTGGCCATCAGAGAGAATGCACTTCCACATAGGCTTCCTGCACCGTAGGTTGGTGCCTGATTGGAATGCACGGCCAGTTCTTACCCAGCAGGTCGGTGACGGTCGTGTAGACGTCGGCCATGTGCTGCGGCAGCAGTGGGGGTCTGTCTGTGTGGCTGTAGTGTTTCACCAGGGTCCCGTACAGCAGCAGCTTGCACTGGGCCAGCCCGTCCGGGCAGAGACAAGGCCGCCCGTGGTGGATGGCGGTGGACTCGGACCTAAAAGACTGCACTGAAGCCAGAAACGCATATTGTTGACAGTGATGGATGTGGACCCCAGATACAATCCTCCCACCCCTATTCTGACAGTCATCCGAGAACTTGCCTCCGTCTTGTGAACCGGTACTGGCTAGCGCATGTTCACAGCTGTCCTGGTCTTGCGTGAAACAGTGAGGCAGCTCCCTGCTCAGCTCCACCACTGGCTGATCAGGGAGGAAGTCCAGACAGTCCAGAGCTGCACCGAGCCACTCGTCCTCCCTGAGGGACAAGGAAGCAAAGACAGATTTCATGACATTAAAAAGGAAATGTATGGTTGTATACACTATAGAAACGTACTGAGAGTCCCTGAAGGCCTTGAGGATCTGCCGGTCCAGGTGGTTGCTGCTGTAGATCAGGTCTGGGTTGCTGTGAGCCAGTAGGTTTGACAGAGGCGGAGGTGATGGAGCCTGGCTGCACTGAAGCACTCCTTCCAGCAGGGGAAGCTCCACAAGATTTAACAGCCGGAGCAGAGTCTGCTCCTGCCACACCTCGTCTACCACTGGGGAGTGGAGCAAGACACAATAATATATAGTATAATATATTCTTTTTCTCAAATATAAAAATATGGAATGTGGCAGCAATTGGCGTTACTATTTAAAAAAAGATTAAAAGCATTTATGAAAACACTGAATCAAGTGCTGTTAATGGAGTCAAACGGGCCATTAAAAACAACCGGATGGAGTTTGTAGTTAAGACTCAGATCTGCGCAGAAAAAGTACAGGTAAAGATCAATAACATAAACGATGGCTCAGACGGAGAGTACCCGTGAGCCACGCTGTGGGTCAGCTGTATGCATAATACCAGGGCTCCCCCTAAGTGGAATGCGGCCATCGTTAGTGTTATTAACTTCGTCGGTGCTTTTCCTACTATGACTCTGTGGTGCACTGGTGTCCAATCAGTGGGTTTTCTTGCCTCCCCCCCAGTGCATGCTGAGAGAGAGGATCTAAGCCATGTGACCATGAGTAATTGTCACATTAGAAAGGTAACGGATTTATTTGAGCTTCAACAGATGAAAAAAGTGGCGGTGCAGCGTCTTACACGATTGTGGTAAAACAGCGTCCGTCTGCACTCTGCTGGGACTCAGGCGATCCGCCAGAGGCTCTAGCGACGGACCGGCAGTGGCGGGAGTGTCCAGCTGGTTGGCTTTTGTGGACGTCTTGGAAAGTTTGAGGGCGGTGAACGTCTGAATGTGTGAGCCGGTGGGACTCGTCTGCTCTTCCTTCCTGGAATACAAACAAAAGAAAAAGAGAGAAAAAAAACGGGGGTAGTTGAGCGCTGCTGTATGAAATAGGTTCTCCAACTCTGTGGTCATTTTGGAGTCCGTAGTTAGTAGTGACACTTTTCATGGAAATGAAATACACACGCGTGCTCAGGAAGTATGCCCGAAACATTGAAAGGATTTCTGACTTAGTACCCGTCTGAAGGGGCACTGCAGAACAGTTTCTGGATCCCATTCCCGAGTGCACCCCTCTCCAACTCATCGACCGAAGGAGAACACACGCCTACAAACCTGTGTGTGGGAAGGAAAAAAACAAAAAACATAACATCAATGGACTGTGGCTTTAGGAGTACGTCCGCGCATGTGTGTGTATGTGACCTCCTGACCTGTAAAGAGCACTCTTGCTGTCCTGAAACACATCCTGCTTCTTGACTTTGCCGAACACTCTGGTGCCCACCGCCTCAAACACAGTGCAGTCTAACAGGGCCTGGCACACGCACACCACTTTGTCCCGAGACACGTTGGCACCTTCGATTTGTCACCAGGCAGAAAAGAGGGGAAATGGGCATTGGTTTAATGTCTTTGTTTGAGAATAAAAAGATGGTATGGGAGAAATGGAAACCCTCAAATTGGAAATCCACCCAATTATTTGATATACAATTGTGCAACCATATGTTAAATCCACTTCCCAGCATGCACACGCGCACCCTCAAAGGCTTTGATACAGCTGATGTGCTCTGCCACCACGTCGACGGCCTCCGAACCAAGGAAACAGTCGCCGTGGGACTTGAGGTGGACTCGACGACGCTTTACCGTCACGGAGGACCTCAGGTGGGAGATGAGGCCGCTCCACATGGAGGAGGACCGGAAAGGTCTGACGGTCGCTCCGTGTGCTAAGACAAGGACGCAGAGAGGGTCAAAAGGAGACATGGCGCACGAGAGGACCTGTGTGGCGTTGGGAATAAGGGCACATAGAAGGGTGCTTAGGAAAACAGCGAACTAATTAACTAACTTGGTAACTAGCTAGTTAACTAACTAAGTCAGTGGGGGTGGAACACAACAACTTTAGGGATTTTATTTGTTGTGTGCGTTTAGTTTATCGCAGTTGGCCAGGACAATAAACAGGCCTCCCTGACCGAGACCTCTCTGAAATGCGTGTTTTGAAATAACCTAACGTTACTCACCTCGAGGACGCACACAAAGCTTTTCGGCGAGGTTCAACGCCGCGGCTCTTTCTTTTATTGTCGCCATTTCTGCCGAAAGAAAAGTGGGGTGAGCACTTCCAGGCGGGCAGACGAGCCGGAGAAAGCAGCCGGCGAAGCAGAGCAAGTCAAAGCAGCAGCTCATTCGGGAAAGTGCGCAATTTGACCATTCAGCCGCTAGATAGCGCCAGGGGCCTACTACTTTAACGCCGCCTGATCTCTTTGAGCCGCTGTGGTGCGCTTCATGTTACAAGCCGGTGATGCCTTCACTTGATTACGCGAGTGTCGTTTCTCTTGTCCTTCGTTCATTAAATGGAATACATATTAATCTAATATTGTTCGTTGTATCTATTGTAGCAACAATAGTTCAGAACAGCGCAAATATCGGCGTCACCACCTGTGTATTGGGTGTGTGTGTACGTGAACGTTAAATTAAGTTTTAGGGACGTGAACACACGTCGTCCACTTCTATCGTTTTAGGGATAACCCTCAGACTGTGCTGGGGCTGCAAAGTACGCGCAAAGGGAGAAAACAATGAACGCCCCCCTAGAGAATGAAGAACACTGCCTTCATGAAAAATGAACTTCTGCATGGTAATTTGAATCAGTTAATCTGTTCAATTATACTTAGAGACAGAAACGTTATTAATATGGAGATGACTACATTTGTTTTGATATCTGCCGTGTGTTTTGACTATTGTATTTCAACCAATTAATTTAAGTTTTGGTAACCGTTTTTTAGCGTCCCCTCTGTCAACAGCTAGTTAGCTTACTCATTGGCACCGGAGCCGCTTCTGCTGGCAGGCCAACACTGCGCATGCCCGGAGGCACGAGGGCGCTGTTTGGAACCATTTCCTCTGGCCTGTGGGCTATCTAACTTCCCCAAAGGTAATGAATCAGGATTTGACAAAAATAATTCTCTTAAAACAACAGAGGGATTTTTTTTAACTCCTAGGATCATCAATATATTTTAAAACAACATTATTTTCAATTGAATGGACAAACGGCCTTATTTTCTGTTTTCTGTTAACACATTGAAGGTTCATGCTAGCTAACTTAGTTAACGGTTCATCGTAGCTCGCTAGCATTAAGTTAGCTTTTGGTTAAGGCACATTTTTTAGGTCTACTGGTAATTCTAAGAGGAAACTGCATTTTAGTTAACTTTTCTTACATTTAAGTCATAATTTAGAACACTTCTATTCAAAGGTAACACTATACCAAATTCATTTGGAATATAACTAATGAATGCTCACTTAAAAGGGGTGTTAGCTCAGGTGTTAGCATTAGCTAAAGCTCTTAATTGGCACTTGGAAACAGTTTGAAGAGTACAATTATTCCTTCACTGTCTTAATGATAAAGGAGTCAAAAATTGTCAAGTTAAGAATTACAATAAACAGTGGGTAACGCAAACAATGTTGAAAAAATATTACAGGTTTGTTTGTTTTTCTAAAGAAAAAGTAAAAAAACAAAGGACCTCCTTTTTTAAAGAAAATGTTTGTATTCATAATTGGCCGAATATTGTTTCTTGTCTTAGTGGGAAAAGCACAGGTTTTACTGATAACATCAAGCCAGCACGCACAATACCAGCACTCTGAAACTAGCAAAGTAGCAACATTTAATTTAGCCATCATTCCTTTTTATTTTCCCACCCCTGCTTTCCATACTGTGACATGATAAAATGTCTTCAGTGGAAAAAAAGGCCTATTGTAACTACACTTCTACATGAGTAATTGCAGTAGTCCTGTCATTGTATTGCTGTAACGCGAAACTTGTATTACAATCTGTGGCTGTGGTTTTAACTTTCTTTTCCTCAGTGCACTACAAAGCCGTTCTTAACATAACTCAAGCGAAGGTATTACAGGCATCATGTTGCGTGATAGAAATGCTCCCATTTAATGGATGGCAGTTCTTTTTAATTCATCCTTTCATGGCTCGGAGATGGTAGTTAATACCTGCTCAACTGAAGCACAGCAGGAGAAAATAAGGACACTGCGGTCTACTCCCTCACTCCCAGTCTCACACACACACATTCTCACCGTGCACATAAGACTTACGCACACCATCACTTTGACACACTAACGCACGTTTGCGCTCCCGCCTCAGCCTGGGGGGGTCACACTGTCATTTTATGATAGTAGCCAATTCTAGCAGGGATCATTTAATTCTCCAACGTGATTGATACCAGTACAGGTTAAATGGGAGAAAAAAAAGGTCTGTTCTATTAAGAGATCAGTGGCTAGTGGAGACCTCCCACTTAAATAGTCATATTTTCCCCTAAGTGTGTGTTTCTAGTGTGTGTGTGTGTGTCTGTGTCACTCAGTTTCTTGGTCATATTCAGGGGATAGAGACTGTCGCAGAGGACCATCCGCGGGTCAAATTGAATAACCGAGATAATTTAAAAAGCATTGACAGTGCAATTTGTCCATTCAGTGTTATTGCTCTGACCCGTATTAGTGTCAATGGACTGGTTCATTTGAACCTAGATGGCTTATCAATGTGTTATCTTCTCGCCGCAATGAACGTGGTGTAAAACAAAGGAAGAAAAAAAAACCTAATGGTCATTTCAAAGCCATTAGGTTGCATTATAGTGATTGAGGAACATTACGGGGCTTTAATGTGCTCGCATATTATTTCTAATAAAATCCTTTAGCAGTAAAAATTGCAAATGAGGAAGTAATTATAAGCATGCAAGTGGAAAGGCAGAGTGTCACTGCTTATTAAACAGACAATTCTATTAACCTCTTTCAACTAAATGCTCTTTTTTTCTCTCCCTTGATTAACAGGCAGGAGAGGCCCAGTGGGACCTTGGACTGCCCTGAGATAACTCAATGGATCTCAGTGCTGACTCTGGGACACTCCCCACCCACACCACTGTAAATTACTACTTCTGACAATAGAGGACAAAGCAAAGACCATTGACGAGCTGATTTGTTTATTTAGTTTAGGATTAGATGTAAACTAAAAAAACTTTAATATAAATAATTTCCTCGTCATTTGTTACAGTGTTGTTCTCAGAAACTAAATATGGACACTTTCAGAACAGTTTGTGCTTTGTTGGAAATACTTTTTCCTCTTGTATGCAGGACATGCATTGCCCTACAGCCTTGACATGAAACCCAATGTTGTATCTTTTAGAATTCCCGAACTGACTACTTACAAAGTATTTAGTATCTAGCTACATTAGAAGTGTGCATTTTTCTTTTGCAGGGAGGAGGACCTGCGATGGAGCAGGAGCTGTCTCTGTCTAACACTTGCTGTCAAACAGAAAGTGGAGGCACCATCTTATTACAGTTACTGGAATTTAAAACCCATCTACTTGAGGCTGTTGAGGAGCTGCACATTCGGAGGGTACAGTAACATTTCCGTCAGCGTGCGGCTTTTTAAATTGATGAAGTATTGGAAAAGAAACAGTGTTTAAAGTATCTGATTGTACCTAATGTGATAACCAGCAGGTGTCTGGCTTTTTTGTAATCCCTGAAATGATGCAGTGTATGTGTGTCCCCCATCGTCACTGCTTGTATTTCCACTGATTCTGACCAGTTCACCAAAAACAGATTGTTGAATTTATGAATGAATGAATACATTGAATCAAGTTTCTGAAGAAAAACAATCAGCAAATCAATTTTTATAGTTTAATGTTTCCGGCCAAATGAAGAACAGACTTTTCACACGGGGAAAATGTCAATAGGAAGCTAATCTTCCTGTAATATTTCAAGTTTATTCAACTAGTTTTCTCAAGGTCAGCTGACGTAACTCTGGTTTACCATTTACATTACTGATGACTTTACACTAATTATTCAGCCCACGTTCCGTTCATGGCAGGTAACGTTTATGTCACTGTGTGTTTTGTTTTAAGCAACGCTTACTTCCTCTGAACCTCTGCGTCACATCAGCAACTACAGAGTAGAACTCGGACACTAACGGCTCTTTGTTTGGCTTGAGAGCAGTGTGATTTCATAGAAGTAGGAGGCAGCCAGCTGCCTCTTGGCCATCTAGATAAGAGACAGCTAGGTTCGATGCACATTGCATCAAGATGGGGGTCACCAAAAACCAATAAGTAGGAAGTAAATTTGTTTGAAAAAGTAACACAAAATAAATAAGAATGCTTTCCACCCTCCAGCAAGTACTTCAAAGCACGACAACACATTGTGAGTGTGCTTAAAGGTTAGGCGAGCAAAAATGGGATGTTGGTCGTTTGTTGCCATTTAGTTTTTATTGTTATAGTCGTGTTAACTGGAACACAAGCATGAGATGGTGTATCAGTGTGATCCTCCTCAGGCACTGGCGTTATCAAAATAGCATTTTGGCGTTTTGGCGTTCATGGGGTGGAGAGGTTAAGAAGTGAGAGGATGTCATGATGGTGCCGGACATTCCTGAGCAGGTCAAATTCCAATGTTTTTTCTTTTCCTTTTTTTTCATGCTGTACAACCCGATGCTTTAGTTAGTGAGAATGTGGTACACTGGAAGACTTAACCCTAAATGGGAAGGAAAAGATGTTGTCAATATGTGACAGTTAGTGTAAGCTGAGAAGCTTTTTACAGTGTTCAAATAAATACTAATTCCTAAATGTGAAGACACAGTTTGACTTATCAGAATAACACTTATAATAGAAAACTTTAAGAAAAATCTGATTTTCACATTATACGCAAGATATTATTGGTAAAATATATATATATATATGAAACGTTTTTAGGGACCTCAGCTCTTAGTTAAGCTTTTAATTTTGTATTAATACAACTTTAGTGTCTTTTGAAGCATATACTCTTTTTCTCTCACACACACACCAATAATGATTCCTCCGTGAAAAAAATAACAGCTTTATCTCCTGTGCACTCCTTTTTTTTTTTTTTTCTCTCTCTCTTCTTTTTTTTTAAGTGCACCGCCACGCTGGTAGCATAGTTTAATTGGAACTTATAAAATAAACTCAGTGAGTTAACCAGCTCCCACGTGCACATAAAAGTCCCATGGATATATAGAGAGCAATTGACTTTTACCTGCCTTCTCCCGGAGAAGAGGGAGGATAGGGATGGCTTTCCACAAATATCACCTCACCTCTAATGTTCCTCTTTCTCTGCGTGCTCCTGCAAAACGATACGGAGGGATGAACCGGGAACTTTCTGCAGTTTGCAGTTCTGGCTCAACTCCAACCTATCTTTTTGTTTTGTTTCAGTCTGCGCCATGCCCTGTACCATCCGTCATTGCCACCTCTAAAGTTACTGCGTTGTTATTTAATTCAGCAGGTGTCTGATTGTCAATTACTCCTTGCGCCGTGTGCGCTATTGGAATGGTTGAGTATCAGCTGTTGTGTAAACGATGCCTTTTTTCGTATGCAGGATGCGGAGACGCGGTTTGAGGACCAGATCAGTAAACTGGTGTTGGAGAAACAGGAGCTGGAGTGGGAGAAGGTACAGCTGGGCCCTGCTGGCGTCACATCAGCGTCTTTGATATCTTTATTTTGGTACTTGGATGGGTGGATGTTCTTATTTAACCCATAATTCCTTTTTTATATCGTATAATGTGTTGATTGAGTCTTTTCCTGTGTGACAGGAGTCCCTGCAGCATCAAAATGACACGGTGTTAAACCAGCAGACAGACTCACTCATCAAGGTTAAAAACGAGGTATATTTTGACTGTTCAGGTTGCAGTTTTTAGATCTAAACAAAGACGTTTAACAATTAATTAAAACCCCTCTGAACTAATATCTTTTTTTTTTCTCAAGCTTCAGGCCAAAATAAGAAACATCGAGGAGCAGAAGGTATGAAGGGCTTATTCTCAAAAACTTCAAGACATCTTATTCAATTCATGTTTTCTAGCGGAGTAGTAAATTCACTCAGCTCCGTTGCACAATCTTGGCCCTCTGAGTGGATTCTTTAGTCATGCGCTTTGGTATTTATTGCTTTTTTTTGACACTCGCAATAATAATCTTAACAATTCAGGGGAAGTACCAGGTCAGTGCTGAGTTAAAAGACAAGGAGATTAACAACCTGAAAGAAGAGCTGAAGTCGCTACAGGTACTGAGACGTGTAACACACACACACACACACACACACACACAGCCTTCTCTCTCTGGCTCTGTCTCTGTCTCTCACACACACACACACACACACCAGCCCTCCCACTCGTCCCATCACTTAGAAATCGGAGAAAAAAAACTCTTCAAAGAGAGAAGTAAATAAAGGAAGCTCATGCCCAACCAGAGTCAAGGGCGTCGGGTGTTAGAGCCCAGGCTCGAGTCTGCAGACTTGACACCCCAGAGGTTATATACGGCCGTCTCCACGGTCCGCTGCACTTTAACAACCCAGCCACGTTACAGAGACAATAGAGACTGTTTTTGATATTCTATCTGGGAGATACCGACTGTGGTGTAAAGCGAGGCCTAGTTGTGTGTTAATTCTTGCGACACGGTCTGGTGGGCTCCTTTTTAATTTACCACGCTTTCCCATCAGCGGCAGTTGGGATTGAAGAGATTTGATTGCAGCACCTTGACGATCTGCTAAATTACAAATTTGAGCTCCATTGGAACAGTCTGGTTCAACTAACCTTTAATTAAATCTGATTCACAGCATTGTATTTTAATCTCAATAAATAAACTTTTATTTTTATATATATACTGTATATAAAAAAAAGAATATATATATATATATATATATATATATACTGTATATAATTATGTTTCTATTAGTCTCAAAATCAAAGAAATAATAGGGTCAAACTGCCCATAACTGCACTGATAAAAGGCAAATGTTATCTTTTGAAATTCCATATTTCACTATTTAATTTGGAAAGTCATCATTTGGTAAAATACTTTGTTGTCTTTGAAGGCAGATGTAGACTGCCTCTCAATTTGACCCCTTTTTAAGACATTAAACTAAAAGTATATAATGTGTTATTTCATTCATCATTAGAAGAGGTGATTTACATATTTTATAAAAAAGGAAAACGACACAAACGAGTCTAAAAATCTTTTCTCCCTCAATCCATGAATCAATTTGCAGCCCTTTAAAAGTTATCTGGTGACCCCCCTGTGGGTCTGGATCCCCAGCATGTGAACCCCACTGACACTTGTTAATGAAGTGTTGGTTGTCTGATAAATGATCCCCAAAGTCTGATAACATCCAGAATTCATAGAGCTCTTACACAGACATAATTTTTTATTTTGTTTATCGTTGACGGAAAATGTATCTGCAACAATTTTTGTTTAATTTTTTGAGTCGTTTGATAAAGAAAACTGCCAAATTGTTCTGGTTCAAGCTAAAGATTATCATTGATATTTTTTGGTTTGTTGGACAAAACATGACATTTGAAGATGTCACCTCGTGCGTTTTGGAAACTGGACATCCTTCACTGTTACATACAATACAAAAAAAGATCAACAGATAAATCAATAGTTGCAGCCGTAGATCAATACCAAGGGAGCACATTTTTTAATTCATACATAATGCCTGTTTTGGACCTTAATGTTAATGTGCAGAAAATCTTGTCACTGATGATGTTTTTGATCCTGAGAAGGTTGGAAAACCTCAAACGCTCGACTCTTCGAGTGGAAACTTTTTTTAATTTTCTTTTGCTGCTGTTTCACAGTTATTAAAGTACAACTTGGAGAAGAGATCGAGTGAGCTGGTGAGGAAGGATTTTGTACTTTCTACATACTGTTGACTGTAGGATTGGTGGGAGTGAGAACAATTAAGAGGAGGGGACGGCGCTAAGGAGTGCCGCGTTTCGGAGGGAAGCGCTCATCAGGAGTAACGGATAGGGAGTGCGCGACACTTTGAACTGCCAGCACAGCAGAGAAAATATCTCTATTAAAATGTTTTATAACCGGGCCTCGCTCGGTTTAACCCTCTTCACATAACGGTGGCTCCACAGAGTGAGAGGGGAGTCGAAGTGAGCTGGTGTGCCGGAGGGAGGGAGGGGAGAGGAGGGAGTGGGGGAGGAGAGGGAGTGGGGGAGGAGAGGGAGTGGGGGAGGAGAGGGAGTGGGGGAAAGGAGAGCGAGGCCCAAAAGAATCTGCTCAGCTTGATACAGACAATCAAACGAGAATGGCAGTTTGAAGAGCGATAAAGCGCTCTGGGGCATGCGCTGAGTCCCACAGAAACCTCTCGATCACCTGACTTCGGTTTGCCTTTAAACCTGAGCATTCGTCTTGACATTTTGGGAAATGGATTTCTTCTTCTTTTTTTTGCTGGGATGTGAATGCGAAGATCAATACTACTCTGATGTCTATGTGCGGACCTACAGCGAGCAGCCAATTAGCTTAGCTTGACTGAAAGTAGGGGGAAACTGCTAGTCGGACTGTTTTTAAAGTTAAAACAAATCAGCCAACCAGAACCTCTCTCTTCAATGTCATATAATTTTTGTTTCACTCGTGTAAATGCCAACATTTGGGTTTTTACATGCGGCTACATGAGACACAATTTCTTAGCGGTGACTTCCTGGAGCCTTGACCTCACTTCTGTCACATTCTGACCGAGCCAGGCTCGCTGAGTCCGAGCCAAGTTAACCAGCTGCTGGCGGTCAATTTAAAGCTTCAAAGACAGACACAAGAGTGGTATTAGTCTCTCCATCAAACTCCCAGCAAGGAAATGTGCTTCCCCATATGTTAAACTATCGTTGTAAGAAAAGAAACCTTTTAAACCTTTCTTCCTCATTCCTCTTTGTAGTCATCAATCAATTCATTCTTGCAACATTTCTGCAATAGCAACTTATCGCTGTCGTGTTTTGCACTGTGTCAGTCGAACACTGTCCAGTACTTTTTTTTTTTCTTTTTTTTGCGCTCATTTCTTTGTCTGTTTTTTAACTTTACCCTCTCACAGGAACAGAAATTATCCTTGCAGAGCCGGTCAAAGGACAGCCACTTGAACCAGTTGGGGGAGGTTGAGAAACGTTTCGGTGCTCTGTCCAGACAGTGTGCCACGGTCAAGCAGGCCCACGAGAAACTAGAGCAAAACGGTAATTAATCGCTGTACGGATGGATGAGTATATACAGTCTATGATGTACACTAAGATTTATAGATGCTCTCCCTGTGGTGATAGCTGCAGTTTTATAGGTTAATGGAGGCCATATTTGGCTCAGAGAACAGCCTGAATTCTTTAGGGTATTAATGTAACAAGGTGCTGGAAACAACTCGCAGAGATCTCTATCCGCACTCACTTGATTGAGTAACGTGAATTTATAACAGCACATTGATTCCTACAGATATCCAGTTTCACTTCATCCCCAAGATATCATTTTGGGGTCGAGATGCGGGTAACGAACAACGGTCATGTTCCTTTTTAACGGCTCCTCCAGGACTTCTGATGAAGAGCAAACTGTGGCTATGAGGGCTATCTCTCTGGTCAACAGTAAGCCACATTAATACGAGCAGCCTGTTCTGTTGACATGGCTCCATGCTGTGGAGAACAAGTATGCATCCTGCCGTTAAATTACAGAGCAACCAGACAAGGTTTTTCTCCGGCTGTCGCCCAGGTGCCTCAGCGTTCACACCAGAAGCTGTGTGTTCTGAGATGACCTTTTGCCCAGTATCATGTGGTTTTTTGGTCCCCATTAATGGTGAGCTCTGGACGTTATTCAAAGCTGCTTCAAATGAATGCGTCTTGCCCATCATATGGTCCAGTAAAAGGAGTAAACAAAACTTTAAAAGTATGTGTGAGCAACCATTTAGAGCAGCACCATGTTTACTTCAAAAGGGAGACGGATGTAAGACGGTAGGTTTTCACAGTGCTTATGTCTTCTCATGGATGTTGACAATAGTAGATAGCAGCATCTCTGGAGGCCCACAGTAACATACACAGCGCTGTATACTGTGTTGGAAGTGACATTAGCCTGCTATTAAGCCAACTACATTGTCACAGCTACATAACTCATTTAAAAACACACGTATCCCTTATCTTCTATTTCCATGTCTAATCCACTATCCATTTTTGTAAAGGGTTGATTCAGGTATACAGCTGACAGCAAAAAAAATCATCATTCATCATTTACCTATCAGGGACAGAGAACAACCAGATTGGAGAATCTGAAAGTTATTGTTGCTTATCTGGATCCCTTCCTCTCTTCCCCCATGAGTGTCCATCATTAACAGTAATGTAAGACAGCATCATGCGTGACGGTGTCTCGCCGTGTGTAATCCTTACAGTTGACGAAGCCGTGAAAATACAAAAGAAGCTGACTACTGCGAATGAAAAACAAGAAGCCACCATTGTGTCCCTAAAGAAGGTATGTGGGAAAAGTGCGTTGTCACGTTGTGTTTAATATCGCTGACAAAATGCTCTTGAAGTTCGCCCCCAATCGTCAGTTTGTAATACTGTATCGCAGCCATTGAATATCCATAGTTGCCTCAGAAATCCGATTTCAGATATAATATTGTAAGTATTTAATGAACAGATGAAGTGATTATTATTACTATTTGGTGCTTTGTCAGGAGTTGGAGGAGGTCAGTCACAAGCTGATCAAGGCCAAGATGTCCTCAGTGAGACACGGTGAGGCCCACAGTGCTGCGGGCAGAGAGCAGCACTGTGAGCAGCTGCACCGGAAACTGAGCATGGTAAAGAACAATCAGTAAATAGGATAATAATAATATATCATCTCTGTCACATTATAAAATAGAAGTCTAATCCTGCTTCTTTTTTTCATATATTTATTTTGCTTGTTTAGGAAACTGAAATGAACCAAAAACTCAGGGAGGAAAATGTGTCAGCGAGGGCAGAAAAGCAGGTTAGAAAATAGGGATGAAAATCTTAAACTTGATGCTCTGCTGTTCAGAATAATATCAAAACAGTGTATTTCCATTGTGTGGGCTCTTAATGATTTCAAAGGGCAATAGGAGTGTGATGTTGAACGACTTGATTGTGGATGCCTGTATTTCGCACGTGTACGTGTGTTTGCACAGGAAGTCATGAGGTCTCTGCAGCACAGCCAGCAGCTTTTGTTGAGTCAGACGCAGACAGTGAGCAGAGTTGAGCTGGCGCTGCAGATTCAGAGAGAGCAGTACCAGGTCAGAGACGAGTATTCTTAGTCAATTTATGGGCGTAACTGTTCAAAAATTTATGAACATACATCTGCACAGATTTTGCCTCATTCTACAACACACTAAATTTCCTTATTTTTCATACCTTTTTGTCTTTCCGCCTGAGCCCACATTAATACCACGTTGTCTTGTCCCCCACCAGATAATTTATTTCTGTGTTAGTCTAGATATTGTTCACTGTAGTTTTCGCTGAAAAAGGGCTCGAAAGCAGATGATAAGCAATAAAAGAATAGGAACACAGTTTACAGTGTAACTCTTCCTAAATCATAAAAGGTCACCTAATTTACTTTCAAAAGTAATTTTATTAAAAGCAAGTTTTGACATGCTCAAGTAGACACAATTGGCTACATTGTTAGGGATCTAATAAAGGTGTGAAAGGGAAGGAGTAAATCTCAAAGATGCAAAGAAATGTACAAAAAAATCAAATTATACTGTCACGTGTAAAAGAAAACATAGAATGAAAATTCCTCCTTTTCAGTCATCTGGAGACATATTAGTTTATCTTTTAGGACGAATACATGTGTAATCATCCAGATTAAGACTGGTAATGATTTCAGTTCTAATTTAAGGGCTGTATAAATGTGTCTCTGTAAAATGGGAATAAAATAAAAAAGACAATTGTCACCTCAGAAGATCAACTGCTCTGAGCAATTACTGAGTACTTGTTTTTTGTTGTTGTTGTTTTTTATTCCCTTGGATTCACATTTCCATCCATTGTATGCTTAAACTGATGGAAGCTAATGTATGTCACATGAGCATGTGGTGTATTTCTCTAGGTGAAACCCTGCAACCACCTATTGGCCCACACGGACCAGGAGCCTATTTAAATGATTATGGAGTGAATTTACACACGGACCGAAATAAATAACGTCCGTCGCTTCTTCTCATAAATGTCATGAATGCGGTGTTGTACATCACAACATATACATTAGTGAATATGATCCCCTCCGCGACTGAATGTCAGTGTGTTTATTCTCCATTTACGGCTTTGTAGTTTATTATTCCCCTTTCTTCTCTCTCTACCCCATTTTCAATTTTTTTTAATTCACCTATTCCTTCATTTATTAAAATCATTATTAAAATGACACAAGCCAACTGATTTGTATTGGCGAGAAGCGCTCTCTCCCCCTCTCCCCGCTCTGTTTAAGACCCTCTGTTCACGTTAAATAAACACATAAAAATTTAGTATTGCATTAAAAATCCCATGGGTGATTAATTTTACTGCAGGCCCTTAAGCAGGAACAGAGGGTGATGAGAGAGCAAAGCAAGGCGGCAGAAGACGAGGTGGCCCGACTGATGCAGAGCGACGCAGCTTCCAAGCACAGCTGGGACACAGAGGTGGGAGAGAAACTGTAGTGTGAGAGAAGGCAGTGCGGTGGTTGACATTTTAATACAACGGAAGCAAAAAAAGGGCCATCATGTCTGGTTTTTCGAATTTGTCTCCACGCTTGTTTTAAACAGAAGTCAATGTTTCTGGGTTGCATCAAGAGCGAGCGGCAGGACCTTCAAGCCGTGAAAGAGGCTCACGAGGAGCTTCAACGGCAACACACAGAGCTGTCCGCTCAGGCCAAAGTGCAGGCTCAGCATATATATGAACTGGAGGTAGCGAGACAGACACACACACACACACACGTATAGTGGCCTAAGTGTACCCAAAACACACAGGAGTCAGTAATGTTACCACAAACTGACTCATTCATACAGAGACAAAGCTATTTCAGGCATTTTTTTTGATTTATATATTTATATCAAGAGAAATGTAAACATTCAGCAGACATAGGTCCCATCTGCCTTCCTCTGACAGTTGAACATAGGACTTGTTAGGAAAGCTGTCAGTGAATGGCGTCACGTACTGGAGCAAACATGTGAATAAAAGTGGCATCCAACCTGCGTGGTTAAGAGCAGAAACACTGGACCAGCAGAACAACATTGATAACAGCTCAGTAAAGAGTTGCAATGGCAGAGAACCCCCCTCCCCCATCTTCCAAAAGCCCAGTGCTGTTCACCATCCATGTACCGCACAGCTGCTGCTGTTGTGGTACAAAGAAAAACCTTCTGTATTTCTCTCCACACAGATGAGAGATGGCGGTCAGAGCCCTGGTGTTCCGACGGAGGACATCAGAGGAGAAGGAACTCTTAACGAACCCATCTCCAGCTCTGAGCTGCCTCTGAGCTTTGGCAGTCTGCAGCACTTGGCCTCCGCTCAGACCAGCAACCCAGACGGTCTGGAGGACACAGGGGTTGTGACTGAGCGAGATGCCACTGGAGCAACCGGAGGTCAGCCAGCTAAATATAAACGTACCGTCCATAAACGTATATTGTTCTCTGCTAAGATTTAAACACAGAATTGTACTCTGACATTGACTGACTACAAGATAGTCACAGCAATTGCAACGCTTTTATTTATGAAGACATATCTTTATGACCTGTTGAAAGTGTTTAGTTTTTTGTTTTTTTTTCCAACAGTTTCATTTGTATTAAGCCATTACCACATGTGTGTTGATGGATCTGTGGACTTACTGAGCAAAGAACAGAGTGATGAAGGGAATGGAGGAAGGAGTGAGAGGGAGCAGGGCTGGAAACATGACGAGGGGCAGCAACGGAATGGCAAGGGAGAAGATGTGAAGGAAGGAGGAGGCGCTGCAGAGAAGAGAGGAACACTCGGGCCCCAAACAACAGAGAGAGCAGCCAGACGAGAGGGTTGCCCCGGGTCAACGGAGGATGCAGGGGGCCCCAAACGGCCTGAAGCAGCACCAGAAGATAGAGCCGAGGGTGAAGGGACGCACGGAGCAGAGGAGCGAGGAAAGACGGGGCTGCGTGCAGCAGAAACCCAGATAGCCCAGACGACCACTGATACGATGGCCGAGAAGAGCGACACACAGCCGGCCGTTGACCTCATGGACACTGAGCTGGCCGCCTGCGAGCCCTCAGACCGCTCACAAAGTCTCCTTCAGAGCGTCGGTGAGGAGGATGCCGCCTCCAGCCGCGTGATGGAAGGACATGAGACGCCATCTGTTCTGTGCCGGTCCGATGAGCACCGAGGTGTCGATGACTGGCCGAACTGTGTTGCTCAAGAGGCGCAAAGCCTCTGTCATGATGCGGTCCAAACCTTAGCGGAGTCAGTTACTCCGAGTCCCATTCATCACGTTCTGAAACCCACGGAGGAGAAACCGTACATTAAATCCGCAGCCAATATGTCTCCTGAACTTTCTGGATCTCGGGATCAGTCGGGCGTCTGGTGCTCACAGATCAGTACCGCACCATCAGCTGCTAAGTCGGATGGTGTTAGCCTCCAAGAGTCGGCGACAACACAGACTCGACCTGGTGATCCTTCGGACATCCCCAGCGACATGAAGCAAACGGATGCATCACGTCCAAGTCCGGAAATCTCCCAGCAGAGTGGACCGCTGAAGTCTCTGGTAGCTGAAGACGATGGTGATTCTAGTGTGTTCAAAGGGCAATCAAACGTAGACACGCAAGGAAACAATGCCTGCGAGACCCAGAAACCTACGGCCGAATGTACTCTGAAGAATGCCCGTGCTGACGCCACGGGGGATGCTGCGGGTCTCGAGACCGGCAGCCGTCGAGAAATAGATGGCGCAGGAGATGCGAAGATGACTAAGAGCGATCCTGATTCTCAGCCGCCCGTCCATCCGTCTCACGAGAGTGACGCGACACCAGAGACTGGTGGCACAAAATGCTATGAGCGGTCTCAAGAAATGCTGCCCGATGATGCACACGAGTTGCCTCTGCTCGGCAATGCGTCGTACAGGTCGTCCTTTGACTGGTGCACCGCTCGGGGAAGAACGGGAAGCTCCAGAGATACGGTCGATGTCTCCGTCCCACATCAGTTTGTTCAGGTAACACGGTTCAATATGGATTTTTCATTTTGGGGTGAACTGTCTGGATGCAGCTTTTGAAAGCTTTACCATTATGTATTCCAAACAAACTGTAGGTATGTTTTATTTGTGAACATCCGTTACTTTCCAAGTTCCAATGCAGTTTGGATCAACATTTTCAGTTGATGCTTAAGTGAAACTCATCCGATGGTCTTATTGCTCATTGTGCTGGTCCTACCGGACTAGATTCTAAACCTCTGTCTACGATGAGAACGCATCCCGATAAATATGTTAAAGCACAAACAAATGATGAATACAATTATAAGTACTGGATACAGTAAATGATGAGTATTTTTTATCATGGTTGTTTTTGTCTCTATAATACATGGGTGGTTTTTTTTTCAGGGGTCTCCTGCGTCCGAGCAAAACACAAGCGGTCCTCGTGGACTCCTCAGGCATCCTCCCGGCACAATACCCACGTTCCTCAAGAGCAAGCACAGCAAAGGTGGCTGTTGCATTTCTACCATCCGTTCCATTAACTATATATATATATATATATATATATATGTCTTTGTGCTATCTTGTAACCCAGTAGAACTGCAGTGTTCCACCTCTCACACAGTGAACTCAATATACGTCTGTACTTCACTCGTCCTCACCCTCTCGCCTCATCCCTCCCAGTCCCCTTGGTGGTTACCAGGGCGTCGGATCTGCTGAACGCGAGTGTCTCCGGGGCGACCGCTTCCACGGTGAGACACCGGCAGGGAGGGCGAGACGCTCCGGGGGAGTCGGCAGCGGCAGACACGGTGAGTCACATGTTGTGAAGTAGGGAAGCCGCTCCATGAGGGACCTCGCGGCGTCATACATGAAGCGACCTTTAGCTTGATGATGCCCCCAATGTTACATGTGTGACACTGATGATTTACCCCCCCTCATATGTCATGTGATGTCGGAGCGATCTCTGATTACGATCTGAAGTGTTGAAGCCTGTGTTCGAGTCCCATTTCATCACAGCAACATTGTTCTGCATTGCAGCTTGACGCTGAGCAGCAGGAAAAGGGCCCCAGCCTCACAGGAAGTTTATAGTGACCCCGATAAAATATCTTCTCTATCAAATAAATTGGTTTGAGGTCATTGCTGTTCCACCGATTTCTCAACTCCATCATTTCATAAACCGTGTCCGATGGACCCCGGGGGAAATTTGTGCTTGGGCCTAACTAATACGCCTGTTACATCAACTTGACATGTCCTCATAAGAACTACACTTTGGAATACCTTTTTTTATTTTTTTTGCTTTTTTTCTCTCAACATTTTTGCGGTCCTAACGGCTTAGAATGTGAGAGCGAGCAAATCGTGGCCAACGCATTCAGCAGACTGTGTGGAATATCTGAGAAAAACGAGTAAAACTTTGACAAATGTTGCGCCGGGTGTTGAGTGAAAGGACGTAGCCGATGTGCGCAGACAGCCAGACAGACAGAGAACAAATGACCTGTGATAGAAAGTCGACCTAATGACGCCTAGGTACCCCTCCTCTCTCACTTACTCAGTCTTTATCCCTCTCTCTCTCTCTCTCTCTCTCTCTCTCTCTTCTCTCTCACTTCATCCGTCTCTCACTCACTAGCTCCCTCCATCCGCTCGCTTGCCGTTTTCATTTCTTTTTTTTTCTTTCTTTTTTTTTTACTCTCACACACTCTCACTCTCTCTTTTGTCACCACCACCGCAAACTGCCACTCTGCACTTTATAAGATCCAGGTGCCGGCAATTGAGGGAGATAGAGCGCACGGTGCCTTGAGTATGAGGGGAAAAGAAACTGGTCTGATAGTGTAACAAATTGTACTGAGGGCCAATGCCTTTATTTTCTGCAGACTGGGAACACTGGGAACGTCCCACAGAGTTCAGTCTGGGCCTGGCTACTTTCTGAGGGGCCGGATACGGTTTCACATCAGTTGCCACTGGTTATTGTCAGCTCCGAGTTTGTTTATCGGTCAACGTTCCTTTTACTCCGAAGCGTCAGCTCCATCAGAAGGTTTGGGAACAGGAGCTGTTTTGAGCTTTGGTGTCATTTTATGCACAGGAGAGCGGAGTGTCTCTGTCTCTGTCCACGTCTTCTCCAGTCAGCAGGCTGCTGTGGCAAGCCGCCCCAGGGTAAGTCCATTAACCCGGGTATAGACGCTCGACTGTGGAGTTTTATTTAGAATTTTGATGCTCAAATTCTGTGCACATCACCGGGAAGATGTTCCTTGACAGGGGTTGCCGGTCATCATGCGAACTGTGTTTTTGCACATAATTTTTGTGGTTTTTACAGAACAGTTTAAGCAAAGCAGAGTTCCTTAGTATTGTGCGCCCCCACTCGGGGCAGACAGACAGTGAACACATCAGTGCCTGTCTTAACACCGCTGCACCACACTGGGTACACAAAACATATATTTCAACTAAAACAAGTTCCAAATTCCAGTTTTCGCTGATCACGTGAACATGACATATGAAAGTGATTTCATAAATGCTTCATGTCAAGCTGACTAGCTAACACCATTTTTTATTTATTTTTTCTCCTTAGCTCCTTACCTCCTACCTCAGATGCAGGTCCTAGTTCAGAGTCCAACTGGGAGCCCTTTTGCTCCCAGGAGAAGGAGGACCAACAGTCCTCATTCAGGGCCCAGATCTCTAAAATCGAGCACTTCCTCAACACAGAGAGGCTCCGTCTGACCAAAAGACGAAGAACGGACAACTGAACCAACAAAGGGTTCAAACCGCTGCATCTCATTCTGTGGCACTCGTGTTGTAGAGATAAGAACCTTAGATGTGAAAGAAATATACAAGGGGTCCAGTTTGTGGCTCAATTCAGAGCCTGTTCACATTAATGTTCCAAAGACTGTGTGTGTGTGTGTGTGTTCGCATTGTCATATTAACATAAATAAAATGTTTGGCTTACATTTTATCATTTGAATTTTCTAAATATTTGACATAAGTTATCGCTCAGCAGTGGTTCTGGTTCTAACTCTGACATGTCCCTCTCTCCACGCAGCAGAACTCAAACAGCAAACAGCTGGCTGTCCTTTTCTTTTTTACAGGCACATTTATTGAATCAACAGAAATGAATTGGTTCCAAGCGGTTTATTGGAATCACGTGCTCCCAGCATGTCATGCGTTTCCCAGCAAACAGCCTGATGACAAGCGCTGCTGTGGGTTAGAAAAAGGCCTGTAACTGTTAACACGGCAATTAACATTAATTAGGCCAATCAGGGGCGCATGTCTCAGAGGAGCTCTAATTGTGAAGGCACCTTTTGGTTGACACCATGTTGTCTCTGCTGTTGTTGTTCGGAAACACCTGGTCAGAATCCTTTACAGCCTATTAACATGAATAAACATAACAATCAGCCCCCTCCCAACTCTAAATAACAAATCAATTAGCAAACACGCCGTCTAATTAACAGACGACTAACGAGCCTCTCGTTAACTTTATGTTCCCTCTGAGGATGACGGAGGAGAGCACATGTGGCCCGGTGTGAGCGTCGAGCAGCTGACCACAAACACTCGTTGAGTGCTACATGCACATTCAGAGCATTAATATAGAAGAACTATCTGCTATGTAAAGATATGTCTCCTGTGTGTCTGTTCTCTGTGCTTTGTGTACATGGCCGGCTGTTGGTACCTTTTTTAGCGCCCGTGAGCGCGTCCCAGTGGCTGATGACGCCGCGCCAACCGCCTGCCCCGCCGTCGCCATGTTTAGAGATGTGTGGAGGAAGAAGATATAATCTAAATTTAAATGTTAGCACCTTATAACTGCTGGTATTGGTCCGATAACTATATATTAATCCCAACTTTGAAAGCTGTATAATACCGTGTCGGGGGTGTAGGATTCGACCACAGCTTCAAGGTTTCCCACATGGGGTTGGAAAGGGGCTAACTAGCACAGTTGGTCTTTGGCTCTGCCTGTTGGGGTTTCCGTCACATGGGGGTGTGCAAAAAGAAAATAGAACTGCGAAAGGTATGAAAGTCAATAGAAATACTACCACTTTAGTGTTTTTACCAAACTATATTTTCTAAATCCAAAGCTGTCCGCGTTGACTGGACAACATATCGCCGACATTCCGCTCAAATGAACACTTTTTGGGGGCGGTGGCACAAGGTCTCCTTCTTGGTCCACCTTACTACACTTACTGATAATGAATACGCCTGAATGTTAATGCGCTCATAAAGAAAAGAAATCCGGCATCGTTTGAGTGGCTCTGCCCACCGCCGCTGACCCTTATCCTTATTGGGAGGAAGGGGGAGAGATGGGGGTGGGGGGGGATATAAAAGGAGTTCATTTTAATACTCTGGAGCACACAAAAATACATTCGGTTTCTCTCACATACAGTTTCTGTCTCTTACACACACACACACAGCCTTTGTTATGAAGTGTTGGTGCTTTGAAACAGTCAATTACCCTGCTGCTAGGGAGGATACCTGCTGTTAATTACTGCTCAGTGTTTTAATACGGAGAGTAAATAAAGAGACCGCTGACATTCACATTCCATCAACGTGTCCCCCAGCACACACTCTGGTGTGTGTGTGTGTGTGTGTGTGTGTGTGTGTGTATGTGTATGTGTGTGTGGGAGATGTAAATTTAACCCCCTTCAGAGGTGGGCACCATGGGAGGAAATAGTAAAAAAAAGTTAGACATACATAACATGTATCAGAGAAATGATTTGTCTATCCTGCTGTATCTTTTATTTGTACCTAATGACACTGCAGTATTTGTCACACTTTATTCAGTCTCAACGGAGGTTTTAACCCTCGATAAAAATGCAAATGGAGATGCATTACAATGCAGTAATGGACAGCCCCCCCTCCAGCTAAAAATACTGAGGCCTTCACAGTCAGAGAGCAGTCACAAGTTTGAATTCAAGCCTGATTTACGGCCCCATTTTATTGAAATCCTGTACACTAGAAGGGAGGAAAAAGCAATATATTTGCCAATCCTCCGGCTAAATGGGTCTCGCCACTAAACATTGCGGAACATCCCGGGGTTACGGGGGCCATGCTTTGTCATATTATACCTCTTTGCCTCAAAAGCCATCACAGTAAATCTGGCCCCGGGAAGTCGTATTAAACCGCGCAGTGGATGTCTTCCGAGACGGAGGCTGAGTGCAATCCTGGCACTCCGAGTGTACTCTGCAGTCTTAAAGTGAAGAAGCGCAGCTGCTGCTTTGGCCCCGTAAAAATACTTAAATGAGCAGATTATTATGGGGAGAGAGAGAGCCGAGTCCTCTTACCTTTCGCCGTTTTCTGCTTCCCCTCTTATCTGGAAACCCTTCTGACACGTATTAATTCAGCGCGTATGATGCATTTAAATTGAAGAGCCGTTTCCTGTTTGGATCCAGACATTAAACATGTGTATAGATGCCTTTTTATAGCTGTGAAAACACCTTCTTATTGGTTGCTATCCTAAATAACCTCAGTGTTTGCACATTCTCACTCAAATACAAATTATGGTTACGTGTGCATATCATGTTGTTCTGGGCTATTTCCATTCATTTCTGTCTGATATGAAAATCCATTTGAAGACATTTGAATCGTGCTCTTATTGTTTCCCTGTTCTGGTCTCATCCAGCATTCGTACCTGAACCCACAACATTTATTTTTTAAAGAATGCACCGTAAAAATTCTGAAGGCCGTGTAGTTCTGCAAATGTGAAATCCAAGAGGGTACCGGGGGCTAAACGCAGACAGCCGAACAAGTTTAAAAAACCCTTTTTGTTACGAGAACCCGAGCGGTGACCCTTGTTTTAATATTACCGCATTGCTTGTTTCTTGAGTCGCAACTGACAGGTTAGGGCCCTCCCCTTCCCTGCCTTCGACAGCTAACTAGCTAGCTGGCCCGATCACATCTACCGGCATTAAAACAGGAAGTTGGCGGAAAAGTCCAGAAAGCCCGCCTCATGTTTGATGCGATTGGCTGCCTGGGCCAAGTGTGACATTGAAGAGTGGTTTTGCGCTTCTAAAAACCACTAGCAAAAATACTATAGGAAACTATTGGTATTGTGGGTGATCTGGGCCTTAAGCTACTCAGTACAATTACAGTACAAAAGTTATGTGTACTATGTGTACTATGTGTACTATGTGTACTATGTGTATGCGTTACGGCCACAACACTGTATTGGAGAATTCACACATTCTCCAATGTGTGAATCTACCAATTCACACATTGGTAGAATTAAAAGAAAAGAAAAGATAACATCTCAACTAAAACTCTAACTCTAATACTTTTTCTTTTATTTATATATATATATATATATATATATATATATATATATATATTTTCAGGTTTGAAACATAGTGGTGCCGTTTGTCTTCCGCAGTCTCTTATCTCTGCACATTTTTACTGCGGTGAAACCTCACGACGCTGATAAATAACAGGTTTCACCTTTTCTTAGCAGGGCTCAGCATGACTGACTGCGCTGCAACAGTCTCTCTGAGAGTGTGTCCTCAGCTGTGAATCACTTGTGTTCGACACCTATACGCACGCACGCACACACACACACACGTTCGTCTTTCACCCGCGAGGAGAGCGTGGAGCAGAGTAGATAATCCCTGAAAACGTGGCCCCGCTGTCAAAGGTCAGCAGAGTGGAAAGGTGTGCCCCCCCCCCCCCCCCACACACACACACACACACACACACACACACACACATCATTTATAGGCTCTTAAATAAGCCCAGGCCTCATGCTCCTGCCAACTCTTCCCTTTTTCACGCAGTTATCGGACTCGGCGAGTTATGAATTATCATGCCTGAGGAAGCGGTGAAAGAGAAAGGGAGCATTGTGGGAATAAGAGAAGATGTGAGAGGGGGACGGAAAGAAAACAAAAGGACTGCGGTCCTGTTCGCCTGCTGCTCGTTGGCATTTTATGGCATCAATGCTAGAACATTTTACCATCATCATTTCCACTCGATTATATATCATATCATGAGCAAAGCAACTGAACTCGTTTGCCTGCGCTGTCCACTGACAGCTGTAACTATGGGCAACAACCCCGGGGGGGAAACATGTCGATGAAGACGAGGATAATTCTGATCATCACGTTTTTTGCTCTTCAGCATTTATCTTATTCAACCTTTCCCATATTGTTTGACCCCACATGTGAACATCTGTATGTCAGACTCTTTGGACTTTCCTTGCTGGACACAATTAGAAAGACAATAGCATTTATTCATGTTGATCATTTTTAAAGACAAAAAAAAAAAGACACCTTTTAAGTTTAGAGATTACATTGACACACATTTAGAGAGAGGCAAGGAGGGAAATCTCGATGCATTGACATGAATGGAGGTTGCCAGGTTTGACAACAGCAAAGCCACAAACGAGGCTTCGACCGTACTGCACGAGTTGCGTGAGAGTTTGTGAACGGATATTTTGATATGATTTCGCTGTAAAAAAAAGAAAAAGAAAAGAAACAAAGTCAATAAAAATGTTGTTTTTGGTTTCATCGTTTGCCGTTAGGGTTAATAATGAATATGCAAATTATCATTTTTTTGGGTGAAGTATGCGTTGAAGATAGTGGGGTTCCAACACAAGGAATCTCCCTTCGCCACTTGTTACCTAAAAGCGCCCTGTGACCTCAACGTGAATACAATAAAGGGGTCGGCGTCGTAAAGAAAACAACAAAAAACGCTTTGTGAACGCTTTAAAAAAATGTGTCGGACACGCAAAACGCAGGGAAAGGATAAGCCGAGGAGAAGGAACGATGGGCTGGGAAGAGAGACGTGCGGACCGCGACTGAATTATCCTCCACGGAGGACCACCGGGGCGGCAGAAACATACGTTTCTGATTTCCTGGAAAGGCTTTAACTTCTTATGGGTACATGGTCCTCCCACGCACCAACACTGTCACTGATGCCTATACATCTACAGGAATGTGTGTGTGTGTGTGTGTGTGTGTGTCCGTCCAGAAGATGAAGCCATTTTGTTATTGATGGAGTAGGGCCCTGAAACCTGAGGTCACACACACACACACACACACAGACTACAGGAGGTGTTGGTGTGTGTGTGAGCCCCCTCCCCCTCTCAGCGGGTCGCTGGCGGTCGGTATGATGGAGAACTCTTCTTCTCTCCGGGGGATCCTATAAAGCTGTCACAACAACGATCTCCGTCTATTTCTCTGCTTATCTTTGGTTTGTCTCGAGATGCCCGTTTTGCGTTTGTGCGTAAACGTTACTTTGTCGCACGCCCGAACAGTAAGGAGCCTCACATGCCATCACCGTCTCTCTCTCTCTCTCTCACTCTCTCACACACACACACACACAGACGTGCACTCTAAATCACAGGCCCAGAACGACCTGCCAAGCTCCATTATGCTACAAATGTATTCAGTTACCGGCCTCGACGCGCCAGCGACCGGAGGCCCTTCTGTTGTGTTCTCCTCGTTGTGATGCTGAACCCGTCGATAACGGCTGCCATGTCGTGACCTTGTTCTCCGAGATTTTGTTTCAAATAGACGGGACCTGTGAGGCTGAGACAATAAACAGAGGGCCGCACCACGTGGTCTGGAGTTCAACAGTGCGCATGGAGCGGAGAAGTAATAATAACCGTTAATGACTATTAAAAGGTGCTCTCAGTTCAGATCTCCGCTTCACACACGTCGTACGATATCACGGTGCTTTTTTTTGCCACCCGGTTGCCTACGAGTACCAAGAGATTTCATTTTTTTAAGAAAAGGGAGGATTCTTCCTCTATCGTTGTTATTCGCTCACGAAGTGTAGTTATGTATGTATGCGTGTACGTGCATGGTAGTTTGTTTATTCTAAAATGTGTTTTAATATTATGCAATATATGCAATCCCTGTTTTAACTAAATGTATCGTTAATCAGATTTTTTTTTAATTTTCTTTGCAATCCTAATTACGTAATGCCGTTTCATGTGTTCACCGTGCACGACTTGGAACCGGCCCTCCACGCGCACGCAACTGTCCACGCCACACTGAGCATCTTCTCCTGCATCAACACATACTACCTAGCCAACTTTTATGTTGCATTTTTCCTTTGTCCTAGTCTTCTTTCTTTTTTTTTTACCGGAAGGGAGAATTTAAGAGAGGACTAACTCTTTAATGATTTGGGTCGCTGGCCGCGGTCCATCAGTTGTCCGAGGCGAGAAATGACCGTCTACCTTTTACCGGCCACTTTTAAATCTGGTGAGCTGGGATCCATCCCAGTTTAAATGTATTTCTGTGAACAAACCACTTAAACGTGTTGAGGTTGCACTGCTCCGTTCCCCGTCTCGTCAATCTGTCTCGCACCACGTTTTGGTGCCATTTAAGAAGGCTTTTTTTTATAATGCATTGATCTGATTACCGTCTGACCACTCACGTGGCACTAATGCCAAGTGCACATGGGATCACTGACGCAGTACATCCAGTGCTGCTTGTGGCATAAAGGAGGCAGGGAAGAGCAGAGAAGTGATTGCAGTCATGATTAAAAATGGTCAAGTAATCCCCACTGAGCGGCCCATTAACCGCTCCGATACATCCCAGGTCTGTTTGTTTTGATAGTGAAGCCGTGGGGACGCAGATGAATGTCCTTCTCTATTATGATTCCATTAGAAGAGCCTGTGTCATCTTCCCACTCTCTTCGGCCCACTGGCCTCTGTGGTTTTCCATGTTCTGCCCTGAGACCCACTGCCCTCGACCCGGGAAGGGTTTCCCCAACTGGGGGACACCCCTCCGCTCGAGGGGCAAGACCCAGGAGATGGAGTAAAACCAAAGGGGACATTTTACGCTCTCACTGGAAGGCCATACTTGTGTGTCCTCACATGCCATCGTATCAGTTTGAACAAGGTCAAAGGTACAAATCTAGGAATAACAGGGCAGTAGGCCGATGAGAAAATGTTTAATATCCCTCTGTGTTCGTGACTGACCTCGTACTGGTCTACTGATTGCCAACTCCAAGAATGGTGGAATCGTGAGGTTAACTGTTGATGTCCTCTCACTTTGGCATAACCATTTGCAAAGTAGTATTTAGCAACTGATACCAAGTGGGATTCAAAATGATGTTTCAAAAAGTTACAGTAGAGAGGTACATTACTTGTTTATGTCTGGTTAAAGTTAGATGATAATACAGAGAGCAGGGTCCCAACAGTCGGCAGGGCTGGACAACAGATGTGGAAAGTGAGTTATTACATTATGTAGCTTTGCATAAAACCATCATCTTAAACCGGAACAGGATCCAGCAAATGGCATGGGGTTACACTTATTTGTAAATCCAAAAGGTGAGGCAAAGTCATAGTTCTGTAATTAATAAGTAAGTCTCAAATTTGTATGTCCCAAGTCAACATGAACAAGTCGCAAGTCAAGACTATTGACTTGGAGTCAAGACAAACGAGTCCCAAGTCAAGACTATCAAGTCCCAAGTCAAGACTAACGAGTCCAAACGAGTCCCAAGTCAAGACTATCAAGTCCCAAGTCAAGACTAACGAGTCCAAACGAGTCCCAAGTCAAGACTAACGAGTCCCAAGACAAGACTAATGAGTCCAAACGAGTCCCAAGTCAAGACTATCAAGTCCCAAGTCAAGACTAACGAGTCCAAACGAGTCCCAAGTCAAGACTATCAAGTCCCAAGTCAAGACTAACGAGTCCAAACGAGTCCCAAGTCAAGACTAACGAGTCAATTCTCTTGTCATCACCAACAAGTCCAAAGTCAAGGCAGAGTCCCAATTCAAGACCGACAAGTCCGGATTCAAATCTCAAGTCAATAACCAATGCATCCCAAGGCAGTGGTCTGGTCAAGACCAACACGTCTAATGTCAAGCTCCAAGTCATGTCCTTCAGTCCTTTTTGTCCTAAAGTCACTATGACACAAAAACAACCATCTGAAACACATTGTTGTTAGTGTGTTTCAACCACAGCACAGTCTTCGTCCATCTGGGTCTGTTACCTTAACTTTGAAGGATGCTTGAAGACGCAAAGGACATTTTTCAAATCATTGTTGCCTTTAGCTAGTTTGGCCTCAGGCTCCTCGTGTGGGTTGTTATGGTTGCATATTACTCACCACAACACTGCATATTTAGAAAAGGGTTGCCACGACAGTAGTCGAACCACATAATAACCCTCACCAACTTTAACAAACTGTCGGTCCACAATTCCATCAAAATACTCCAGTTGGTCTCACTTATCAGCCTTATCCCTTGTATTTAAATTCATTAATCTTCCTCCAGCCCTTTTCTTGATAGAATCTGCAGCTGTGTGACATGCATCGCTTATGGTGGAGGAAGCCAAGTTCTCTCCAGGTTGTGCTTTAGTGTTTTAAAGCCAAGGTTAAATTGTCTATTTTGAGGCTTAATGTTCACATTCTGTTGACCGGTCATTTTTAGAAACGGCTCCAGTGGCTGATTTACTGATACACAGAGGTCAGCGCTTTGATTTACTCACTTCCTGTCACGGCTGTCTATTTGTTCTCGTGTTTTTTTTTCCTCTCTTAATGGTTTTTCATAACGGGAAAACATTTTCCGTTGTAGATAACTCTTTTTCCTCTTATAGCTCATTCATAACTATTTAACTATTTAGCTCTTCTTGAAAAAAAATTGAGAATTATACGCAGACATCAGAGGGCTCAAGATAAAGGTCACAAGGTTAAATGCTGTGACGCAACTGGCGGTACCTTTTTCTTCCTTTCTGAAAATAGCCTTTTTGATAACTAATTGATAACATGATGGATAAAGGGTTTTTGCTTTCAAATAACTATTCGGAGGGAGGTAATAATGCGAGTTGATGGTAATCTGTTGGCTGTTGATGGATGGCGTTCAGTCTAGCCCTTAATGACCTGTCACATGGCGGGAGAAATGAGGTCAGAAGTCATCGGACTCAGATCAGCGGAGCTCCTGCCCACCGCCACCGTGGTCATCTCTCCCTCCGCATGCGTCTCTGATAACTACGAACAGTGTTTATTTTCTTCGTGTGGCTTCTTCATGTCGGAAGTGAAGTTGGGCCGTCCGCCAAGAGCAACATGTGGAAATAGAAATAGAAGGTTGAGATTTGCGAGGGAGTCCCGACGGAAAGAAAACAGGAGATAGAAAGAAGAAAAAGTACAACAATCTCCTGCTGGGCTGCACAGTGTCTGTGGAAGTCAGGAACTCGACAACGACTGCCCAACTCACCAAAAAGAACAAAGATTGCTATTGCACCAAACCACAATGTAAATAAAATCTTCTTTTTTATTTTTACACTTGATGACTGAGCCCATTCTCCACCTCCATCATTCCCTGTCAGCCCATTTGTTATTAAAGTGCTGGAATGTGTCTGGTACTTCATCATGGTGGGCAGCGCTGAGCGGTCACTCTGCAGCAGGAGGCCGCATGACTGAGCTACGTCCCTATGACCCCCCCCCCCACACACACACACACGCACGCACACACACACACACACACACACACACACACTCTATAAAACAACACAAGTACACACATCCAGGGTCATCATTAAACACATTAGGTATAGATAAATATATAGAGCATTAAGCATAAGCATTTCTGGAGGCCAACCAGGAAGTTATAGCAGCACACTGGCTCCCTCCATAAATAAAATAGGATTTTTCCTTTGGATTCTGGATTATTGCGAGAGGAAAAAAAGGCCGTGTGTCAAACACAAAGTTTATAATATTTACACGTTTTGTTCGGCAGGATACTCTTCACGAATGAAGTAAAAAGCTAACGTTAGGCTCCACCTCGGACGCATGACTTCACGTAGCCAGCATGAAGCTAAAGTCGTAGACTCGGAGTCTCATGTGTCCACTTGTTAGCAACCACCTTTTTTTTTTTAAAGGCATAAAAGCTTCAAAGGGATTCACACACTGACGTTTGTAACATTAAAATCTCTCGAAGTCGTGTCAACCACGGACCTCGTTTACAGCATCCAACTAAAAAAAACCTTGAGACGAGGCAACCGGGAGTGCGACAATTGAGGCCGTGTGCTTTACTACAATCTGAAGGCAGCAGGTATCTGTTCTACCTGTGGCCTCTAACTGGAGTCAGGCACGGTAGCCCCTCCCTGGCGCCGCCATCGCACCTTCCGAGCAACCCAATAACTCCATGGGGTCTGATTGACATTACAACTTGGCCACGGCATCAACTCGTGAGATAACCTTTTAAGTCTTTTTAAGAGGAATATATAGTGGAGGAATCACTTTCCGGACCAGCATTACTCTACTCGGAGACAAAAAATAAGCAATGCACCTGAAAGTCATTCAAAGGACACGGTGGGTCTTGGCTATCTGGAGAGAGCAATGGCTCCTCGTGAGAGTTTTGACTGAGCGGGTTGTAGATGGAAATGAACCTGGCTATTCTTTATTGATTGTAGTAAGAGGCTTGAGACTCCGATGATGGAAACAGCTTCAATCCTGTTAGGAAAAAGTAGGGAGCAAAGGAAATGACAAGCTTTCATTGCTTCGCGAGATTAAACCTTTACTTGTGGAGAAACCCCCTCTTCTATGTGAGGACGAGCCAAGAATGTTGCCCTTTTTTTTTCTTCTCTTCCCTTTTCTCCGCTTTTTGTGAAACACTTTCGATTGACCAGCCGGTGAACCCGACACATGCAGCAGTCCTTCCTCCGTCTGATATCTGCTGCTCTCAGTTTTCTTGCCAGCGGAGCCATCCGTCCCGCTCCGACTCCCTGTTCGCTACTTTATTGTGCCGGTCGAATGACTGACTCTGGCTCATTATGAGCAGGTGACAAGGACAAGATGGAGACGGAGGGCTGTGTTAGATCACTGGAGCCTGAGAGTCAAGTAGTTAGTCAACTACGGAAGGGTGGGAGGAGAACGGTTGTTTGGCTTTCTACATGTTTGTTAAGGTTTTTGTTCACGGGAGACACACATTTGATGCATTTGTAGGACATATATATTTAGCTGTTTATCGTATTACTGTAGCTCAAGATTTGAGATGAGGAACTACTTTCCTGCGGCGTCATTAATTCAGGCTGTTATCAGTTATCAATGGAGAAACTTGTGAAAGCTCAGGTGTTGGCTGAAGGCAGAAAGAGGTTGCTCTTATTCCTCCTATTTATAGCCTTTGTTTTACCAGTAGACTTATCAGATAAGAGTCCTGGTGTTTATATGAAGTCTTTTTAGTTTTTTCTTCTTTTTTTGCCCCACTAACGTCTGCACTTCCTCTCACCAAACACTACTGGCATGTTTCCCAAGGTTGGAATAAGTGTTGCCCAGTGTCGATAACCGGCGTAAGCGACGTTGAGGGTCAGGATGCGACCGACGGACAGTTTGAAGATGATCGGCACACACGCTTTCACAAGAGACCGACCAATCACAGGGCTGTTTTAGCATCGGCCTGTGGAGTTCAATCGAAGGCACGTCATGGGTAAGATGGTTGGATCTATTTTCAGATGCATATTAACTCTGCTGCAGCTTCGGATGGTGTCAGTGGTTTTGGCGCTGGATATTAAGGAGAGAGCCGTGATTTGTGGCTCCAGTGTTCCGCTATATATCCTCAAACGGGTTTAGAAGTTCTTCCCTCGGCCGTCCACTCAAGAGACAGAGATAGTATCTCTGAAGAATCGTCCGCCACAGCCAGGACATAACTTACTTCACACAGCCGATAGCGAGCCAGCGTCTGAGTGTGTCTGACCATCTCTGTCCTCTCCTTCACATCTGCCCGGACCAAAACATCTGTATAAGCCGACTCGTTTGTTCTCGGAAATCAACACTTCCACAGGAACACAGGACATTTCTCTACATTATTACTGAGTTATTGTTGTGTTTTGTGGGAGGATATCTATTATTCCATTTCATTTGCTCAGATCGTTTTCATAAGAAAATGAGGTATGTGCGAAGTGACGGAAAAAGAGACCTTTAAAAATAAAATGAAAAAATAAATGATTAAATAACACATTGGACAAATGATATTACTATTATATTACTTGCAATAGGAAAAGTTCTGGAATACGCTTTTTTCCAAGAGTGAGATGAGGAGATATATATTTCTCATTCTGTGCATTAAAGCAGCAATAATCAAGATCATTTAATCAACAGTGGATCTAATGACAGCGTGCAAAATGAACAAATTAGCTTGAGCCAACAAACCCAAAGAGAATTAAGGGAACTCTGCAGTTCCCCTTAGCTTTACTAAGTGTTTTAACATCTTTCGCCTCATTATTTTGGTTTTATAGCCGAAACCATTTTTTTTAATTCAGTCTCACGGCTCTCTTCAATCTTGTTTAAAGCCACAGCCGGCAGCTGCTTTTAGCCACGAAATGCTCTGATTAGGGTAACCAGACGTCCTGAATCCTGTCCTGTTTGTCTCAAAAGTTAGACTAAACCCTAAGTTTTGATTAGTTAGAGAACAATAAAATATTGATTACTTTAGTTGTGAAACATTATATTGGTGTTGCCCAACGAAGGGCACTGTTATGTCTGTAGCCTACACAAATAATGGCTGACAAACACAAGTGACCATATTTGGAATGTGAGGAGGGACGTAAGGACGACGTATACGACTCTGGTAGCGGCAGCAACCTGTCAGTCACAGTAAGCCCCGCCCTAAAGCATACCCTGCTTTATGGTCTATTTGACTCTAAATGGACCATCATGTACTAAATGAACATCATGCTGTATTGAAGAAGACTTGAGATTGAGACCATAAACTCATGTTTACAATGTTTACTGAGGGAATAAATCAAGAGAGAAGCAGAGTCATTTTCTATAGACTTCTATACAACCAGAGGAGTCGCCCCCTGCTGGTTAGAGTAGATATAATGCAGGTTTTATAACTCTTCTGCATCGATTTAATTCAGTTGGCTTCGAGCATTTTTTAAAAAGCTTTATGCGTGTAGAAATTTTATCGGCACTTCTAGTGTGATATGTATTCATATGAGTTGTTGAGAGTCAAAGTATTTATGATTCATCCCACTCGCAGTTATTTCAAGCCGTGAATCTTTCTCCGTCATATATTTGTGTTTGTGCACAGTGTGTGTGTGTGTGTGTGTGTGTGTGTGTGTGTGTGTGTGTGTGTGTGTTCGCGGCCGATTCAAGGTTGTCTGATTACCAGTGTGTACGGACAACTGAGACTGCAGCTGGTGGTACCGCTCTCTCCATCGCTTCCTCTCTTGGAGGTCGTCTCATATCCGCTTAACGAACAACCGAGCGCTCTCAGACTCCCTTTCATATTGTTTTACAAAGGTGTCTGCTGCGCACACGAACACCATTCCAGTTCACCACCTGTGTTCGCAGGGTTGTGCGTTTGACCCCAACATTGACCCAAAGAAAAACATTGTTCGGAGGCTGAAGGTCATAGCAGCTGCACTTAGTTCCCTCATTCCCACATTAATTATCATGGTCGATGCAAAGAAATTTGTGAAAGCTTTAAAAAAAAAAGAAAAAAAAAAAGGTTAACGTCTTACTCTTGAATTTTGACTCTTGCTGTCACTTTAATATGCAAAGTGTCCAACCACGTCAAGAAATTGTTGCTGAGTCACTTTTTCGTGACGCCGGTAACTCGTCTCTCTTCATAATCCCATCCTCCCTCTGGACGGGGCGTTTTTGGACAGTTCGTAGAAATGTTCCTCTCTTTCCTAACAGAAAACTACGTAAGTGTTTTCTCATGTGTTGGACTCTCTTTGGACTTGTAGCCTGCTCTATTCTGCTGCTGCTCTATCTTCTGATATCCAAATGCTCATTTTGTAAGGGTACAATATGTTCTTTGTTGTGGAAGTCGCTCTGGGTGTGTATTTCTGAAACTTGTCGTTTGTCACTAACGTTTCCAAGAGGAACTGCTGTCTATTCCCTTTACTGTCGTACAGATGTGTTTTACTGGCATGCTTGTGAAAAAAAAATGGCACTTATTTCAACAAAGTTTTGTTGAAATACATTCATGTTGAAAAAGTAATCTCTTTGTTGCCATATCGTGAGCCAGCTGTATGCGGAATAATCTCATTCTTCCTCCTTCCTATTAATAAATAGCTAAGACGGGAGGGTCGCACACACAAACACACACACACACACACACACGCTCACGAATACGAGCACGCACACACAAACACACACACACACACACAGCTTGCCTGTATGGAGAGCAGAGAGGAACCATGTGGGTCCCAATGATCCAGACTTAACCTGTTGAAACAAATGGGGGCTTCACACATAAAGATATACACAGAACGCACCTGGGGTCACATGACCACACGCACACACACACACACAAACACACACATACCTCAGACCTGTGCTTCAAAATTATTCGGATCGTTAGTTAATGCATTTTTCTCACATTATAACTAACTCCAGAATGTATATTTTACAATATTAAAACATGTGTTGTACTATGGAAAGTAATGAAATATTAGAATTCAAGACACACAGTTAAAGCATCTTTTTGCATGGACGGTGTTTGGGAAACTTAAGGCTTACTTGTGCGATAGCAAGATTTTCCGAGCAGCTGATGTTTAATAAATAACAATAAATGTGTTCTCTCTGTCTGTGGACTCGGAGAGAGGAAAGACAGGAAGAGGCCTGGTGACAGTCCTTAGTTTAAAGGAGTCCCACTCGAACATGATTGGGCTAAAAGAACAAAATATGACCCGGGTCACTGGCATCTCTGTGTTTCTAGAGAAAGCACCGGGGTTAAGGTAGTGGGCTTTTCATTTGAAGATAATTTGTTGTTCATTCCGCAGGAATGTGTTCCATCGGCCGTGGGAGCCATCAATCTTTGAAACCAGATTGGTCGACTGGTCAGATGCCTTAGTGCTCCTCCGGGACGGAAGGCAGCCACGTTAATATGGAGAGTGGAACGGCGTGTGTGTGTGTGTGTGTGTGTGTGTGTGTGTGTGTGTGTGTGTGTGTGTGTGTGTGTGAAATAAGAAAAGAAGAGAAAAAGGAAGAGCTGAAGAAAGAGGAACAGCAGGCCGACTTCAACATGTCCCCGTGGCCGTCTGTCTGGGTGCTGCTGGTTTATTTCTCAGCCTATCAGAGGCCTATCAGAGATCACAGGGCTTATCATGATGGATCAGTGTACATTTATCAGGACAACACGGGGACAAAAAGACACAAACACGTCTTTGTGGTTACAGGTTACTGAATAATTCTCATTAAAATCAGACATATATCAATATGTAAACCACGGATCCAGTCTATTTAAAGGGCCAGTGTGTAGCATTTAGGGGCTTAAACAGAATATAAAATAATAAGTGTGTTAATTTACCTGAAAATAAGAACTGTTGTGTTTTTGTTACCTTTAAAATGAACCGTCCTCTCCACCGAGTTTGCCACATTTCTACAGTAGCCCACAACGGACAAACCAAACACTGGCTCTTCAACATGCTTCGCACATGGGAGGAGTTTCAGTCGGTTAGCTGATGCCGATTCCTACATGTGATGGAAATTAACCTTTCCAATCTCCCTTAAAAAAACAAGTGTGATGTCGAAACACTTAAATGTCTTTAAGTATTTATTAAACAGAACCTTTAAGTTCCCCGATGAGCACGCCAATTATTACTTACACCTGGAGTCTTCCTGCTAATGATGAATATATCAGACAATTTACATGTCCTACTTTCGGACAATGAATGCCTTTGGTAGGCTAGCTGTTTGTAGTCTTAATGCTAAGCTAGGCTAACCAGGTCCTGACTCCAACTCCATACTTAAAGCAGCATTCATTCATTGTTATTGTGGTTGGGGGGAACGGAACAAGCTGTAAACACAAAAGTGACATTTGATCACATATGAGCAGGGTAGCACAGCAACATTAGTATTCATTCAGAGACGCGTTTCTGAATGAATACTAATGTCGAGTCTGCTGTGCTACCTTTGCTACATCTGATGAATGTAAGTCTAATATATACTTTACTTTTATCTGTTTTGGTCTCCACCCCAGCGAACAACAGCTGCAGACCATGAACTTATGGGTGGTAAAAACCTCCGTAGAGCTAAAGGGGCACTGCAGAGTACAATGATAAGTCTCAGTGGTATTGAGAATAAATTAAGTAATTCATTCAAATAAATTGAGAATTACTCATCACAGGCAACTTCCTTCACATTACACGCTGACATTTGATCGATTTGTTAATATAAAAATATTGATGAGGTTTTGAATCAATTGGCATACTGACCCAGACACAATGTTTACACATCAACAATGGTTACAAATGCCAGTTTTGTCATCTCACCACAAGTAATGTAGAATTATTACACACATACATCAAACTCTAATCTTGTCGCTTCTTGTGGGGTATGAACTCATGCCCCATTAATGAACATTACTAACTTTGCTCCTTCTCTGGAGTCTTTGTGCTTTCTCTCCTCAAAGGTTTCCATGGATCGTGGTTTTATCTGGACCCTTCCCAGGTGAAGAAAATATATACTTTATTGTATTTAAAATATACTGTAGTACATTGCAAATATACTATTAAAGAATTGTACTTTCTGCAAATATATAAAAAGTATACAAAAATCAGACTTACACCTATTTTAAAAATACAGCTTTCTTTTTGCAGAGTCGCCCCCTGCTGGTCAGCAGAGAGAATGCACGTCTTCAGACACACCTGCATTGGCTTCACTCAGCAGAACCGGAGTTTGCCGCCTGGTTTTCATACAAAAGCCAGCCACACATGTCAATTTCCACTTGTTACATGCATGTAGTTCGGCAATAAGAGTGCCTGTTTAGCAAAATAATCTCATCCACCTCCCCTCCCTCCCACTGTTTATTTTTAATATACTTCCCGGTTAATGACTACGTGTTATTTTCCATAGGTATAGCTACGAGCGCTGGATGAGACCAGCCTGAACCGAAATTTTAAATGTGATTTTAAAAAATAAAATAAAATCATGAAAATGAAAATGAAAAAAATGGTGGATTATTGGTTTAAAAGTCAAGAGAATCTGTTGGAGGATGACTTTTCAGCCAGTGGTGCTCGTAATGGAGTGACACTGTTAGTGAGAATCGGATGAAAAAAGACGTCACCTTTGTCGTTCAGACTGGAGCGATTTCGTCGAGTCGGTTGTGTTAGTCGAGCGGAACACGTGCACTTTTTTTTTTTTTTTTACATCCACGTTTACCACGGCGTACAGTGCAGAGAGAGTTGCATGTCAGTCATACACGCTCACACTTCATTAAAACAACATCTATTTTATTCCCCACATGTCAGCCACTGTCTGGCTCTGAGGGAAACAACATAAGTCATATACGCGAGTAAAACAGCAAGCAAGTTTGTGTGTGTATCAGCGTGTGTGTGTGTCAGTGTGTGTGCGTCTGGGCTTGTGTTTGTGTGTCAGTGTGTGTGTGTGTCTGCGCGAGTGGACATGCATTCTTATTTCTCCAGGCCCTAGTTGATGGCTGAACAAAGTAGTCTGACTTCTTCTCCTCATGACAAGTACTTTTAATGACAAGCCTCCTGCCTTCTTCCTCCTCCTCCTCCTCCTCCTCCTCCTCCTCCTCCTCACCTCTCTCTCTTTCTGTTCCTTGCGGAGTTGAAGAGTTGAATCATGGGTCAGCAGTTCTTTGCACACACACACACACACACACACAGAGAGAGAGAGAGACAGACTGGATTTCCAGATGGTGAAGTCACCATTTATCTACCCAAACTCATATTTACTTGTACACACACACACACACACACACACACAAACACACATCTACCCGTACCTGCCCTGCTTCCTCTGACGTACTTGTGGGCCAATGCGTAAAACAAATTGAGACTCGTCACAGCAGTAATTGGCTCCAGGGGAAGAGCATCAAGGGAAGAAAAGCGCTGAGTGGACACTTCCGTTAAGGTGGAGGGTGGCGCCCACATCGGCTGCAGGCAGTCTGTGTGATGGCGTCCACCGGTGGCAGCTCGCCAGCGTTTCTGGCCTGTTGAACGTCCATATGTCTTGAATGGGAAGGCGTACAAGCTCTGGGTGAAATGCAAATGCATCCCAAAAAACAGAAGAAAGAATCAAGACATCATGTTCAAGTCGGGGGACTCCCAGAAGGTTTCTGTTAATAACGCTGTAGACAAAATGTGTCCAGCTGTTCGACTCTCAAACATCTGTCCCAGTGGCTTTGCAGATTGGGTTTCCGTCTCAGTGCAGTTGTTTTTTCCAAATGTGATCGTCTTTGACACGATGACAAGGACAAAGATTTGGGTTCCGTTGATGGTTTATTAAAGAAATCATTTCCCAATGAAGTGAAAGTGTTTGTGATGTGTGTGTGTGTGTATGTATATGTGTATCATGTGTGTGTGTGTGTGTGTGTGTGTGTGTGTGTGTGTGTGTGTGCCCGTGTTTGGTGGTTGCCATGGCCATGAGACAGCTGGCAAAACCGGGAGCATCAGTCAGAGAAAGAGAGACAGATAAGCTTAAATACGAGATCAGAAGCAGTGGCATTGCTCAAGGACATCACACACACATACACACACAAACTCCCACACACACGCACACACACACACACACAAAGTATGTAGAGGATGATATCAACACAGGAATTGAGAGGTCAGAAAACAATAATGCGATTCTTTGTTTAACGCGAGTATCCTAGTTTGGTCTCAGTCTCCCAGCTCATATGGACTTCTCCAATGCAAAAATACATTGTGATTGTTAATACAAATATATATATATATATAAGTATATATATATATATATACATATTTGGCGCAGTGTCTCAAGGAGAATATTTAAAGACGGACAATTTCTCACTACATGATTTATGGCCACCATGTGCATGGTCTCCTAAAAATCCTAAAAGTCAACATTGACTTGTTTTCATTTATGTAACTGACGTCCTTATTGTAAGCCAAACCATGATGTTCTTAAAACCATTAAACCCTTAAAGTCATTTTTCTTTTTATTTAATTTTTTTGCATCAATTTACAACACATTTTTAAACTATCAAAGCTATTGTTTTATCAACAATATTATGTACCCATTTGTTTATTTATTTGATTCCTGTCTCTTATAAATGTTGTATGTAATGTTATTTGATTTAATGTTAACTTTGCCTATAATCCATAATAATGATTATATATATATATATATGCTTTTTTTTAAGCATCCGTGTTGAACAGCTTGGTCTGAGTGAGATGCTTCTCAAGCTGCAGTTCATCTAACGGCCACAAGGGGATGACTTTAAGAAAACTCAGTTGAGTTTCCATTCACAACTGGCATCAAGTTTGCACAGTAAAAAAAAAAGGAAAAGTATGATTCCTGTATGGACTGTTTCTTCAGTCGGGTGCCATGAGCGATCGCAGACGAAGAGGACAGAATGAGGCCACGTAATCAGAGTGCCATGTTCAAACCTCAAACAAAACGCAACGCAAATATGTTGCTCACGTATTAATATGAGGAAGGTTACGGCCCCCCTCATCGGATCTGATGTCGTTCATCTGACGCCATTCTTCCTCCTTAGCTCAAACGCTGCATTCTTTATTGGGATTTATCTGCCAAGTCGGTTTCCATTGCCCATTCTTTATTCATTGGCACAATAACTTTCACCCCTCAGCATGCGCATGAACACTCAATTGCAATATTTTCTTCCTTTTTTTCAGCAGATTTTCAAGCAAATTTAAGCTTTCACTTTTGTACTCACACATTTTTAAATGCGCATAAATGCAGGTGGACGGTAGACTGCATGGAAGTCAATGGGCCAGACCTTAAAGTCTCACTTTGGAGCAATTTTAAAGTTGGAACCATTGTTCCAGAGTTTTAGGCCCAAAGGGGAATTACACATGTTTTGTCTATAGTTAATTTAAAAACGGTTGTTTATTATAAGGTGATTAAAAAAAAAGAAAAGAGACTTAAAGTGCACACGTAGGTGGAGGGACAATGCGATGGCCTTGATTGACGGGTGTCTCAGCCAATCCCAGACAGTCGTGGCGGCTTCCAGCTCAGCTCTTTTCTGCCCACATTTGGATGTCCAGGCCGCATGGAGTCCGCTTCACGAAGTCCCCCGACCACAGACACGTGACCTCGTTGTTTCTGTTCTCCGGAGAGCTGACTCGTCTCAAGTGAACAGGCTGCCTGTGTCACAGTGACCTTCTCCAGGAACAAAGCTCTCTTATCGGGCTGTAAGAGTTCTTGTTCGCGAGGACGTTGCTCATCACGGACAACACGTTTTGAATTCATAGAAATATGACGTGAGTGAGCCGTGTCATTCAACTTAAAGAGACATATCTGATGGCATTCTCTTTCAAAATGCAATTTAAGTTTTGGAAAGAAATCAAATGGCTTTTTTTATTACCAAGATAAATCTATTTAAAGAGTGTGTGTTTTTGTTAGCTGAGCTTTTTCTATGAAGATGCTTCATCATAGGTGTCCTCCTCTCGCTCTCTCTCTCTCCCCCCCCCCCCCCCCCCCCCCCCCCCACCCCCCACCCCTGTCTTCGGGTCGTCTCTAAGTGATGGCTGCAGGTCATGAACAGGTCTCCAGTCGGTTGTTAGGGCCGGTCTACTGTAACGTGTTGGTTTGGGGGAAGATAGACGGGAACAAAATAAGATCAATACCCAGAAGCAGAATATTATTATTATAATTTTTTTTATAATAATTATTATTATTGTAGATAACGGCATAATTAAATAATGATCAGTCATTTAGAAATGACCAGATATGTTTTTTTAAATGAATTTATTCAGTCACATTAATAAAGCAGATTTTCGGTCGTTATTGACGCCATATATTACTTAATTCGGACGCATAATTAGATACAAAATAATAAGACAACAGATTAAAAACAAAGCCTTTGAAGTTTACCAACAGCAAAAGCTTGCGCTCTTCAATGATTAATTCATTAATTAATTGTGTTATTTCGGGTGGCTGTTTTAAAAGGTGAAAAGTCTGACTATGTTTATGTGTTTTATTGAGCACTGCAACGCTGCTGGTACAATATGATCTTTGCATTAAATGAGCCGTTATCCTCTTTTCAACACACACGCGCGCGCACACACATACACACAAACACACACACACACACACACACACACACACACACACACACACACACCGAGAGAGAAAGAGATGAATATTGTAACATAAGTGATATTAATAACGAACAGCACGGGATTACGAGGGAAACGTCAGAAACGCCTCGAGCTGAGCCGTAATACAATTATAACACAACAAATTATATTCGGCTGATAATAATAATGATCGCCTAGTAGATAATAATGGAGCGTGTTAAAATAAATAAATTGACTATTTTCTATTTGTTGTTGTGTAAAAACAACTTCGAGACCTATTTAATTCGTTCCACCGCGTAGGTTTCAGATATGTCCGAGGTCTTCACCATTTGGGTTAACGAACAACGTGCCGTCGTCCCCGGCATTATCTAAAGGCAATTCTCCTCCCTCCTATCGGCTTAGTTTGAGTTTAAAAGAATTAAAATATGTAACAAACAAAACGAAAGGAGCCGAAGGCCTTGAAGCCTGAGTCCGACAGACGCGTCGTTTATCTGTGACCGACCATCCTTTTTGTTCTGACAGGCAGCAATAATTAGACAAACCGTCCAATCAGACGACCTGATTGTGGGGGGCGGGGCGATGGATTCAGGTAAGAGGACGTATTTCATTTGGTTTTTGCTCTCTAACATTATCCCTGCGCGGCGCCGGACCTCATTTATCACCTCTGTTTGCGTGCAGGTGAATTTTTTCTAGGGCTTAAATAACCACAATAATATAGTCTGTGACTATAACTGCATTATTAATATTATAATTTTGTCGTTTGTCTTAAATTTGCGTGTGTGATAGTTTATCATTAAAAAGGATATGACCCTGAACAAATTAACCTATAGCTGAATAATATCCACATCCACTCTGAGTGATAAATATAGCTCTCTAACCTTATGAAACAACAGAGTATAGTTCATGGGATTTATTTTTTCTCCTCAACCAGCTGAGAAATAAATGAGGATATATATAGATATATATATATATAGGATAAGAACGAGGAGATGGATTTTATATATATATATATATATATATATATATATATATATATATATATATATATATATATATATATATATATATATATATATATAGGAAATGAACAAGGAGATGGATTTTTATTTAAGGCACTGATGTCAGAATTGTGATTTATTTTCCTGCAAATGTTTGTGTGTGTTCTGCATACAGTAAATGAATGAAGTCAGAGGGCTCCTGTCCCTCATCACCTCCTGGCTCCACCCACTACCCTCCTCTCTCTCTCTCTCTCTCTCTCTCTCACACACACACACACACACACACACACTGGGGCTGAGAGTGTGGAGGAAAAAGAGGGCTACTCCTCCTTCACTCCTCCACTCCTCTCTCTCCATTCACTGAGGATAGCTGTGAGCAGAAGCCTCTCTCTCTCTCTCTCTCTCTCTCTCTCTCTCTCTCCTCCGTGAATGGACTCCCATCTCTCCGAGAACCTTTTTTTTCTCATTGCGAAAGACCTCAGCTGATCGCCGCGCTTCACTTCGTGGTCACTCCTCGTTCTGCTCCTGCCGCCGACATAGGCTGGCTCCTTGTGACTCTGCTGGGTCGACCATGAACTTCCCTCGGACTTAAGGGCTTTTTCCAGATCAGAAGGTAAAGAGCAGTGAGCGGCCGATGGGAGAGCAACAGAGCCAGTGAGAAACAGAGAAGAAGCCGCTCTGTCAGTGAGAGAAAGACTTTCGAGGCTCTCTGGGATCCAGAGGGTGATTTGGGTTTTGGGAGAACCGGACACACAGGCGGGGAGACCCATCCGATTTAAAAATAGCCGACCTTTGTCCCAGCTTCGTCCCCTGGCCCACGATGGGTTCAGACGTACGTGACCTGAACTCCCTGCTGCCCCCGCTCCCGGCGTGCCCCAGCCCCGGCTGCCCGGCCCTGCCCGTCAGCACGGCCCCTCAGTGGGCCCCCGTCCTGGACTTTCACACCGCCGCCTCCCCGTACTCCTCGCTGGCCGCCCCGCACGCCTCCCTGGCCGCCCCGCACGCCTCCCTGGGGCCGCACTCCTTCATCAAGCAGGAGCCCAGCTGGGGGGCCGCCGGCGACCCCCACCACCACGACGCCGACCCCCACTGCGGCCTCAGCGCCTTCACCGTCCACTTCTCCGGGCAGTTCACCGGCACGGGGGCGTGCAGGTACGGGGCCTTCGGGGCGCCGCCGCCCTCCACTCAGCCGCCATCCGTGGCCGCCCCGCACCACCACCAGCCCCCCGGCAGGATGTTCAGCAACCCGCCGTACCTGACCAACTGCATGGACACGCAGCAGGCGGCACGCAATCAGACAGGTAGGGCCACAGGTTTGAGGCCTTCTGGCCTCTCTGTGACAGGGGACAGTGTAGAAGGGGTCCCAGTGGTCGGGACCATCACAAGGCCCATGCTGCCAGGTTGGTGATCTGGGTTTCAGTAAGTCAGCGTCACTGTGGGACTCATTCATCGATATCTTTTGGGTTTTCTTTCTCAAATGTGTTCCTCAGAAAGGTTCTCAGGGAAGTCTTCGTCAGATTCCCGACGTGTTCCTAAACTGCACTTTTTCACGCCTGTGTTCTTAAAACGATCTTATAATGAGCTAATGACATAATAAGTAAACGGCCCGGCCAAGCCACAAAAAGGGAAGTCAATGGATGACCAGTTAAACTCCAAAAGGACTTCTGCAGGAAGTGAAAACAAACCGTCCCATTTAGTAGCGTCATTTGGCCGATACATTATTGATTGTCTCCCTTGATGGTTCTTGATTAACATAGCGGATGTGCGTTGTTTAATTACATTGAAAAGATCATTTTAAAATAACGGAAATTATTTTAAATATGTCTATTTAAATATGTTTAAATGAGAAAAAGATTATAACGTTTTTTTAAATAATGGGAATAAGTATTACAAAATGTAAAAAAATATTGTAATTTAAATACTATAATATTATAATAGTGTAGAATTAAGGAAAATGCAATAATCCAATTATTTTGCGAAAAACACGCCAGAGCTCAAATGTTCGTACACGGTTTATCTTGAGTGAATGGCAGAATATTCAGAAACTGCAGTTTTGAGAACAAATACATTTTTACGTCAGCGAATGAGGCCCCAAATCTTGAAATACATCACAAGTATCGTCTTCTGCAGTTTTATTTTTTGCTGCTTTCTTTCCTCCACACATCCTCCCTTTTCTGAAGGACGACAATGACAGCCAGATTAAATTAAATGTCGACCTCATCTTAATTCATACCTCTTGTCAGTCATCAACCGTAACGTGATGTAAATCTGAAGCACGATCACGTACCGATTTGTCATTATTAAACATATTAAACATATTATAAACATTATATGATTATGACCGGCTGAGAGGTGATGCCTTCACTGACCGGAGGCTTTAGTTCCCCCTAACTTTCAGCACTGCGTCATTACGTCTGTGACAAACAAGGAGATAACTATTAAACATGAAAAATGGCATCTGTAGAGAGGGGATCCAGCTCCAACACTCACAGACAAACCTTCAGTTTAGTGTTCAGGTATTAACGTCTGAGCTGAAGATAAGCCTCGCTCATGGAGTAGTGCTCTTAGTGTGAGTGGACCATTAACGATAGAGAGGAACAACTACAGTCAGTCGTACTCATGAACTTGTTTTGACCCTAACCTGACTCACTTTGACTCAGAGTCACCGTAACGAGGCTTCTTTGTTTTCATCCTGCTATTTTTACTGTTTTTTTCCTTTTTTACACGTTTATGAATGTTTATAGGTATACATTTGAAACAAAAACACGGCGCTGGACTTTATGTGAAACTCTTCTTTAATGACGGAGGTGAAGAAGATCCTTCAGAAGGAACATAAGATCCCTTTTATTGGGGTCGAGCGCTGCCTGTGTTGAAGCTGCTGATGCGGCATTAATGTGACGGAATAACAGCATCTGAAATGTGTCTGCTCGTGGAAAGGTTTGGGGAAATATTATTTTACTTGGACTGGAAATACAAATGAAAAAAAACACTTCAAAATACTTCAAATGCAGAAATAAAATGAGGTGAGGCCACACAAGAATATTAATATTTGTCTTATTAAAATGAAAAAATATATACAATTGTTACTCACTGGTGTTACTCACGTTTTAGATTCCACATTTTAAGTAGTTAAAAAAAAAAAAAAAAAAAAAACTCGATCCATGTTTCTGTGAAGATCCTCAAAATAAAACAATAAAAAAGGTATCTGTTACTGAACAGATGGAATAGCTTAAGACACATAGAATGTTGTAGAATTAAATCCCATCTATTCTTTTTTTCACTTTTTTCACTTTCTTTTCTGTTCAATCGCACTGAGATAATCAAGTTTAATCACGTAATTTCATTTATTATTAGTGTGCATCTTGCACCAAAGTCATCAGATGTGACTTCTGTTTAAAAAGTGAAGGGACACATGGTGAGGACGAGTGTCAAAGGCCAACTAATGGGACTCATGGGATCCCAACATGCTGGGATCTCGGGTCTTCTCCCAATCACCGTTAGAATGAGTCTGTTGGTGCTTTTCTCAACAGATTAATTAATAATAACATGCTTATCAAGCAGATAATTTAGCAATAACATTATAATCAAAGAGCCGCGCCGACCTCTAACCTGTTGTATCTGCTCCCCGCTGTGGCTGGACGAGCAGAGACAAACAGACTCACAGCAGGACGCCGGTCTCTGATAGCGGAGCAGGGTCACAGAGACTGTCACTGTGTGAACTCCCTGCAGGAGGGATTTCATTTTCATATCAGCGCTTGATATTTCACTGTAGGCTTTTTGCGAGAGGCCCAACGGGAGCAAGTCAGAAGTCATTTGTTTTTACGGATACAATTGTGTTTCCAGCGACGCAAGTATTTATGCTCAGTAAAGTGTTCCAGTAGCAGGACGTGAGAACCGGCTAACGTCAGTGCTGCTCATGTTTAAAGACCTCAAGACATGAAACAAGGTGTCAGGATGAAAATAAAATCTATATGAAGGAAGCTCTAAAGTTGTGCAATGGACCTTTAAAACATGTCTCGGGGTATTTCCAGTTGAATACAAATTGACCTCATTGCTTGTCACCTCAGTGCCGCACTTCAAGGCAACAATGGTATCACCCTCCACACACACACACACACACACACACACACACACACACACACACACACACACACACACACACACACACACACACACACACACACACACACACCACACACACACGGAGGAGTCAGACAGGGGTGAGTGGAAGATAAATGGTAATGTTTAATGAGGTTTTCACCCCCAACACCTTCTTCTCCATCCCCTCACCCAATGATCCACTGAGAAAAGTCAGTGAAAGTGCTGCATTTTAATTAATGAGGCATGTATGTGAAAGTGAGAGATAGCGAGTGTGTGTGTGTGTGTGTGTGTGTGTGTGTGTATGTCTGTCCGTGCATGTGGTTGTTTGATGGGTGTGCATTGTGCCCTGTAGGTCAGTCTAAGTCTTGAGTCAGATCTGGGTCTGGGATGTCAGGCACGGATCTAGTCTCCTCAGAAAAACAGTGTGTGTGTGTGTGTGTGTGTGTGTGTGTGTGTGTGTGTGTGTGTGCCCCGGTGTGATGTTGTTTAATAAAACCAAGTTAAAGCAATCATCTTTTCCAGTAGAGGCTGATACACTTGTAAAAAAGACTACATATGTTTAATGTTTTTGTTGCATAATTCGATATCCACCATTGCCAATCAACATTAAATCAATGTGGGATTTGTCAGGTAATTAAGATCCTAGTTTGATTTGCTTATTTGGAGTTAATACATCTTTCAAAATGACTCCAAAGTGTTTGTGAATTTGGAAAGGATCAACTCCAATATATGTCATAGAAGAGCAGTAAAGGAATTACTTCACTGTCAAATAACCTGGAATATTAATTAAACATTTGTTCTCATGAGCAGAAAAAAAAGAGATTGAAAGCAAGTGATAACATGAATGGAAGGTGGCGAGTTAATAAACACAAAGGCCATTTAATCCATCTTGAAGTAGTTTTAATGGTTGTAATCGGTGATAATGTAAATCACCTTTTTTAAATGATGTGGAAATGAAACAAAGACACCAGCATACTTGTAGCTGATGGTCTAATTAATAATAATAATAATAATAATAATAATAATAATAATGCATTCTATTTGTAAGGCACTCTTCATTCAAGAATCTCAGAGTGCCAATAATTAAATAAAATGACCGTAAAGTAGTATGTGTTCCCTGATGGACTTCACTCAAAACGTACCTTCCTGTGACTTCTCTTGTTCTCTGTGTCGCAGGCTACAGCGCGGTCGCATTCGATGGGGCCGGTAATTACGGTCACACTCCCACACACCACAGCTCGCAGTTCCCCAACCATTCCTTCAAGCATGAAGACGCGCTAACCCAGCAAAGCACCATGGGTAAGTGTGTTCCTGTGTCAGAGCGCAGAACCTTTTGCTCCCTTGCACGACAACCGGCAGTTACTACGGCAGAGATGTAAAAAGTGTCAGGCTGTACCTGCTCAAATAACATTATCAGTCATTAATTGTATTAATTGTATATATTGTATATATAAATAAATACATGTGTGTGTGTGTGTATTCTAACTGAGCAACTCATTGCCTCAGCACTTCCATAGAAACACAGAATGTACCAACAATTTGGATTCTTTCAGCTTTCTTTTATCTAAATTAGCGTCTTTAAGAAAATGTGCTATTTTAAAGGTGTGTGTTGCTAGGTGGCTACTACAATACGACTAATTATTTTGCAACTTAATACATTAAAATATGTGATTTAAATGTGAAGTCCCCAACTAGCCACTGATACTGCTGCTCTGCTAAGCTAGTTAGCTTAATCTTCGCTATCATGATTAGATTTAGTCACTGCGTCATCTCGTGACAGGGAATAGCAAACAAAATGCAAATGTTTTCAATTACAGATCATTGCTATTGAAAAAGAAAACATAATAGCTGGCAATGATTAGCTATTAGCTTGTGATTTGCTCAATAGGTATAGCCTACACTTGACGTAGCTCTTTATTCTTCAGTCTAAACTCTGCAGTTAAGGTTTTTGTAGTCACTGCAAATTTTCACAGAATTGTACACATTTTCAGCGGCGTAATTCATTTTGAAAGTAATACAACAGATGTCAGAAAGTCACGGTTTTTTTAACCCCATATTAGCGTAGCTGCTTCATTTTGCCTTAGTAGGGCAGGTCTGTGGAGTTATAAGTCGCGTTAGCTTCTAGCTTCTCCTGCGCAAACCCCCCCCCGAAAAAAAGTTTCTAGTTTGAACTTTCAGCAGTCACTTTTCTTATAAAAATAAAAACACAAAATGTTTCTCTTCAAAGTAAAACACCTCTATTTAAAGCCAGTGTGCGATTGCACAGCTGCGTCTGGATGGCAGCTCCGTGGCCCTCACCTAGGGAGTGCCTTGTCCCTTATCCTGACATCTCCGCCGTGACCTTTGAAAGGTATAAATCAGCCACATCCTGACTCGGAGAAAAACTCCCTCGTCTCCACTCTCTCATCCCCTCTTTCATCCACCCAACTCTCCCCGTTGGATCCCTCCTCTGCAACATGTTATTGGTAAATATTTAAATGTTTGCCGTAAATTGCTGCCCAATTTTAGCAGCGAAGATAAAACTGGTGAGAATCAGAGTTGCGTGGGGGAGATCTTGGAATGCGGAGAAATGTCGAGGGACCCTTTCGCTCGCCGCTGTGGGAACTCGGGGAGAGAAACGGGAAGCCGAGGGTTCTGCACTTGTGCAAGAAAGGGGGCGAAAAGATCGGAGCAAAACAAGAGGAGGGCAAGAGCTTGAAAGGGGATAACATGTGCAGAGGACATCGTGGATGAGCTCACCTTCATCTATCGGGCCTTCATGGCCGCATACAAATGCATGTGTAATATAATATTTGATATGATGTCCGTGTGTGTCCACGCGCCACAGCGGAGCAGCAGTACCCTGTACCTCCACCTGTCTACGGGTGCCACACGCCTTCGGACAGCTGCACAGGCAGCCAGGCTCTGCTGCTGAGAAACCCATACAACAGGTAACACACACACACACAGACACACCTTTCACACGCTCGGCACACACTCTCTTCAAAAAAAAAAATAAAAAAAAAAATCTATTTTCATCATACACAAACAATTAAAGCTGGAAATGTCTCAGCAACCATTGTTGATTGTTCCCGGTCTCGGACAGGATGTTCACCTTGAGCACAGGTCTGTCTGCCTCGGCCGCTTCCTTTTCTGCTTCACCTCTCCTTCCTCTTCGTGGTTTCACTCGGTGGTCGTGCGAGCTCTGACGTGAGAATCGCGCATCCCTAAAATCCTAATTTTAGACGTCGTTTACGCGGCGCTTCTTTTTCTCTCTTTTTTTTACGTAGGTACTTACGACAAAAGTCACGGTGCCTCTGGAGGAAGCGAACCGACGGTATCAGGAAGTTTGCGAAGGAAAGTGGGTTGATTTACTGATCGTAGGAAATAGTCCCAACGTGTCATGAATCAGGTGACAGCAGTGTGCGTTACTTGACTCTTCTCTTTGGTCTATTCGTCTCCCCGCCACACACGACGAGGACAAGTTTCTTTCCAAGAAGCTTTGAGTTTGTTAGTGTTGTTTTTTTTTCTTCATATAGATATTCTGATATCTATTTTGCCTGGAGATCTAAACTGTAGTGTGTCACCAACGCAATTTGTGACTTTCATGAATTCAGATTGATGCCTTTTTGCCAAAACAACCCGTTTTTCCTGCACGATATAATAAATGATCTAATCGTGTTTTAGATGCTGATTTTCATTGAAAAACAAGGGAAATCAGTAGAAAATATAGTAAAAGCCTCGAGTTGATTATTATTCTTTATCCATCCGTGCATTGATTCCACTTCACGGGTCGCTCTATTGGTCCTTGATGACAAGATGAAGTGCAAAGAGGCGATTTATGTATTCTGTGCCGTCGTTTGCGGAAAAACATTGGAGTTCTTTTGACTTTTCATAGTCTGACAACCCTGTTGTTCCCAGAGACTGCATTCTCATTTAAGGTATTCGTGGAAAAATGTATTTATTCTCTCCCTGATTACGGGTTGCGGTTTGTGATGAATGTTGCGAGTTGAAACTAAATCAAACACAAGCGCAAAACACAACTACTTGGTTGGTTTATGAAAGGATCAGAGTTTGGCCTTGAAATGTGTACGTTTGGTACGTTACATCAATTAAAATGAGTCTCCATTAACTTTTGGCGTTGCTAAAAATCGTGACGATGAATCTGATCCTCAAGCGACGCTGAGGTAGACAAAAGAAACAGAAACAAAATCATATTTTTTAAATGCAATGTATCTGAGCATGATAGCGCCGAATGTTGACACGCACATTTTTTCAGCCAGGGCCCCTCCAGCCACACCCTCTCCCCTTCCTCCCTGCCTTACCTCCCTATACCTGCCTCACTCTTTCCTCCCTGCCTCTCCTCCCTCCCTGCCTTCCTCCCTCCCAGCCTCACCCCTTCCTCCCTGCTCTCCTCCCTTCCAGCTTCACCCCTTCCTCCCTGCCTTACCTCCCTATACCTGCCTCACTCTTTCCTCCCTGCCTCTCCTCCCTACCTGCCTCACCCCTTCCTCCCTCCCAGCCTCACCCCTTCCTCCCTGCCTCTCCTCCCTACCTGCCTTACCCCTTCCTCCCTGCCTCTCTACCTGCCTCTCCTTCCTCCCTGCCTCTCCTCCCTACCAGCCTCACCCCTTCGTCCCAGCCTCTCCTCTCCCCCAGCCTCACCCCTTCCTCCCTGCCTCTCCTCCCTCCCATTCTCACCCCTTCCTCCCTGCCTCTCCTCGCTCCCAGCCTCACCCCTTCCTCCCTGCCTCTCCTCCCTCCCAGCCTCTCCTCCCTACCTGCCTCACCCCTTCCTCCCTGCCTCTCTACCTGCCTCTCCTCCCTACCAGCCTCACCCCTTCGTCCCAGCCTCTCCTCTCCCCCAGCCTCACCCCTTCCTCCCTGCCTCTCCTCCCTCCCATTCTCACCCCTTCCTCCCTGCCTCTCCTCCCTCCCAGCCTCTCCTCCCTCCCAGCCTCACCCCTTCCTCCCTGCCTCTCCTCTCTCCCATTCTCACCCCTTCCTCTCTGCCTCTCCTCGCTCCCAGCCTCACCCCTTCCTCCCTGCCTCTCCTCCCTCCCATTCTCACCCCTTCCTCCCTGCCTCTCCTCGCTCCCAGCCTCACCCCTTCCTCCCTGCCTCTCCTCCCTACCTCTCCTTCCTCCCTGCCTCTCCTCCCTACCTACCTCTCCTCCCTACCTACCTCTTCTTCCTCCCAGCCTCACCCCTTCCTGCCTGCCCCTCCTCCTTCCCAGCCTCACCCCTTCCTCCCTGCCTCTCCTCCCTTCCATTAGTGAGCTTGTTAGGTAACAACTGCAACTATCTCCATATCTGCCACAGCAGTATGCACACACATGTTTAATCAGCTTCTACTTCTGTAATAAAGGGAACGGTTTGCTGGTTGTTATGTTTCTAAATGAAACATTCTCCACATACCGCTGACGCTGTGTTTGCCTGCCATGGCAGAACAGGGATGGGAGCTAAGGTTTCTGTGTGTGTGTGTGTGTGTGTGTGTGTGTGTGTGTGTGTGTGTGTGAGAGAGAGAGAGAGAGAGATGTGGAGTGGACACAGACTGTCCCGAAAATCTTATTTGTCATAAACATAATTGATATCGGCTCAGCACATGCGCAACACACACACACACACACACACACACACGCACACACACACACACACACACACACACACACACACACACACACACACACGCACACACACAGTGGGGCTGGGAAGACTCATATGAGTTGAGTCAGTTGTCTAATCTTGCGTCCTGGTACCAACAGGACTGTATTTACTCTGCAGGCCGTCAGCTCGGCCCGCTGGAACAACATGAGAAACATGCTGAGGTCTTGTTAATCCACACACACACACACACACACACTCACACACACGCACACAAACACACACACACACACACACACGCACACACACACACACACACACACACACAAACACACACACACACACACTCACACACACACACAAACACACACACACACACACACAGGCTAATGCCCTACAACAACAACGACAAAAAAACTCTTTAAAAGTCTTTGAACTTTTTGGAAAGTGTAAAGATTTGTTGGTTCAAATCACAAAACACTCCAGTCATGCTGATAGTGTTTGGTGTACTTGTACTTGTACTTGTACTTGTACTTGTACTTGTACTTGTACTTGAGGTATCTACCTCCAACAATGGATTGCTTGAAGACCTTCTGTAGATATTCATGGTTCCAGGAGGATGAACCCTAATGACTCTGATTTTCACCGCACAATTATTGTGGCCAAAAGAATTTGTGACAGCGATAT